>NW_017673834.1:114457-118243 GCF_001879085.1 Nicotiana attenuata
TCATTCAGCGCAGCCGTCAGAAGTGCCAACCTAGTAAACTGGGGCAGAATTTTGAGGAGGACCCTCAAAATTCCGGAGCAAGAAAGGTTGCAATGTTTTGAACCACGTTGCAGTCGTTGGTTCATCTAAACAAAACCGTTTTCTACTTATGCTATATTTACTAAATCATGCATAATTATTGTTCGAATAGCTACTGTTTAGCGACGCTACCCCAACGATGCATAATGCCGGAAGCCACGGGAAGACGAACTAACCTTCCCCCTTTTTTACAAAACTCACGATTTTTCTTTGGATGCAGGCGCTCAGGTCGCAAAATCATTAGATATGCACTCATACTTTTTCAGGAATACAACTTCTCAGAATCATCACCTATTTGCAAGTGCGATCCGCACACGGCATCCCCTGCAGCCAAAACCACACAACCAGTTATCGGCCGTCATCTATCAGCTAAGAGATTTTATTACAATTCGCCTGTTATTTTCTCGCATTGCATAAGGCTACCTTTCTGCCTTCCGAGACTAAGCGTTGTCTCCATCTGCATTCCTGCATTGCATAAGGCTACCTTTCTGCCTTCCGAGGCTAAGCGTTGTCTCCATCTGCATTCCTGCATTGCATAAGGCTACCTTTCTGCCTTCCAAGACTAAGCGTTGTCTCCATCTGCGTTTCCTGCATTGCATAAGGCTACCTTTCTGCCTTCCGAGACTAAGTGTTGTCTCCATCTGCATTCCTTCATTGCATAAGGCTACCTTTCTAACTTCCGAGACTAAGCGTTGTCTCCATCTGCATTCCTGCATTACATAAGGCTACCTTTCTGCCTTTCGAGACAAAGCGTTGTCTCCATCTGTATTTCCTGCATTGCATAAGGCTACCTTTCTGCCTTCCGAGACTAAGCGTTGTCTCCATCCTGCATTCCCTGCGTTGCATAAGGTTACCTTTCTGCTTTCCGAGGTTAAGCTCTACCTCACCTGCATGGCTGAAATACCGCCACTTTATCTTTCTTGCATGGCTGAAATATCGCCACCTCACGTCTTGCAATCGGCTGAAATATCGCCAAACTTTACTTAAATTTCTGTCGGCTGAAATATCGCCATTTTACTTTTTGCATCGGCTGAAATATCGCCATTCTCTCTCATATCGGCTGAAATATCGCCAAACTTTACTTAAATTTCTGTCGGATGAAATATCGCCATTTTATTTCATATCGGCTGAAATATCGCCAAACTTTATTTCAATCTTCTGTCGGCTGGAACATCGCCAGTTTTATTTTCACATCGGCTGAAAATCGCCTGTTTTGTTTAAATCTTCTGTCGGCTGAAACATCGCCATTTACGTTTTTGCATCGGCTGAAATACCGCCAAACCATGCATTTCATGGGATGGAATATCGCCAAATTATCCAAAGGTGTCATCGTTCGGAGGCATCATCTTCATAGCCCGAGAACACCATGCCATGGCTCGAGGACCCCACTTTATATCTTGCACATCATTATTCAAAGGCATCATGGTTCGGAGGCACCATCATCATGGCCCGAGAACGTCATTTCATAGCCTGCGAATCCTTTAATTTTGCGCTTCATGGCCCAGGACATCATGGTCCGAGGACGTCATCCTAACCATCCGAGGACAGCATTCATGGTCCGACGGGAACTTGCATCATGTTTTAGTTTATGCACAATATACGCCTATATTGCTCACTTGCAGGTACACCGGCTAACAATGGCCGTCTCAGCAGGAGCGGTCCCGCTCCGGTTCTCGCAGCTGATCAACTTCCCAAATACCTCTTGCCTCTCCAAAAGCGTCGCGTCCGTCCTTTCGAATCTCCATCGGCATGTTCCGTCAATGGTTCCTGAACTACATACGACCTGATTCCTGTAAAACCAGGGATATGTAGGCAGCTCAGAAACCAGAGCTCGGTCAAATTCTTTGAAAATCGCCACTTCCGGTCAAAATTGGCCATCATATCTTTACCCGACAACTCTTTCATCCTTCCCGGTAAAGAGGGGCAGCTGTTGACCCAATTTTTCCCTAAGTATTTTTATGTACTCAAAATATCCTCAAAATAGCATATACATGCATATATAAGCATTCCCAAGAGTTTTGGTATTTTTCCTTATTTTAAATTAATTTATTGTCTATTTTAACAGTACAAAATCCAATAATTATTCCCAAAATTATCATTTTTGTGAATAACTTATTTTATTCTCATATTTACACCAAATATAATTAAGGTAATTTTTTGTATATTTTTACAAATTTGTTTGGTATTTTTAAAGCTAATTGCATATAAAGGCAATTATAGCCTATTTTACGATTAATAGTGTTTTATAATTATAAAATTAGTTCTAATACTTTTAAATTAATACATATGTATTATTAATTGGTTCAGCATATTCAATTTTCTTTTAAAAATCATTCACTATTTTTATAAAATAAAAGGGAAAAACTGGCTATTTAAAATGTAGTCCCATTTCGTTTCAATTGCAGCCCCAATTCCATTTCAATTTTAACCCAATTGGCCCCAATCCTAATGCCCAATTGGGCCAGCCCAATTCCAATTTAACCCGACCCCTGACCCATTAAACTAAACCCGCCCGGGATCCCTTTAAATCCAGGTCGTTGATCCTTTTGATCAACGGCCACAAATAACCCTTTCCTTTTTAATTCCAAACGACCTAACCCTAACCCTCATTTCTCTTAGACAGCCGCCCCCAAATTCTCTCCTCCTCTCAAAAGCTCCCTAGCACTCGAAACCCTAATCGCCTCCGCCGTCTTCTCCGAGCAATCTCATCGGGGTCCATGGCTTCTCTGGCCATGGACATCCTGTGCTTACCTTCCTTTCCCCCAAACCGTGGTTGTTCGAGATTTCGAGGCCTGGCCTCGATAAAGTCCGTTCAGATCCGTATTAGATCTGTGGTTCTATGGCTTCTCCGGCCATGTCCCGGTGTGTTCGAGCTTTAAGAGCCTAGCTATGGCTCAGATCTGTTCGAGACCAGACCCTTTCCACGCCTTCTCATTTCTAGGGTTTCTCATAAACCCTAAACTATTCGAGGTTCTTTCTTTGTTTATTTGCCTAGATCTGTGTTGAACCTATGCTATATTTGACGTTTTAAGTGTTTTCCCCAAATTTTCCTTTCAAAATCTTTGGTTTTTCAAAATTAGGGTTTCTCAAAGTCTTTCGATTCTTGTTGTTCTTTTCTTTTAGATGTTTGTCTGTATTATGCTCGTATGTTTTCCTCCTCTATTACGCATGTATTGTCTTTCTACTTTTATATGTATGCTCACATGATTAGTCTGTTTTTCTCACTCTTCTACCATGCATATTTACTGCTGAGTTTCTTGATGTTTTGCTTTCCTGAACTATGTTCGTGTTCTTGTTAAGCATGTTTTCTTAAATGCCAAAGTTTTTCTGAGCATGTTCTTCATGCCTTAAAGTGGTTTCCTTTCTTTGATTGTTTCAAGCCCGCCATTGTATTTGCCTGATTCTCATGAGACTCCTTGAGTCTGTTCACTTGCCTTCTCATTTCTGTGTTTGATTCGATGGGGAAACCCTAGAATTTGGGGGCTTTTCTTGGTAAATTGAATTAGGGTTCCACTTTGGGGACCCTGTACCTTCAGACTCACTATGAGTCTCTGGTTGAACTCGTATTCTTTTTTTTACGATTCTAAACACTTCAACGTTAAACTCTTCTGTATGAATTGTTTGCTTTATATGCAAGAAGCTCCTCTTCCAAGGTTTTTGGTGATTGCTTGATTGCTTTTGGATCCCTTTGATAGGGTCTTGATTGAT
>NW_017673835.1:0-70285 GCF_001879085.1 Nicotiana attenuata
TTAGGAGATTTCATCCTACGCTCGATGCATACCACCCGATCCCTCAAGGCACGGTCGATGGGACAAAGTAAAGAAGCGGTGTGCAAATGCTCCATCATCCACAATTGTAGCAAAAGGTTACTTCCCTCAAAATACCTGACACCTCCCCTAACCTCACTCAGGGCTCGGTACAACTCTGCTAAGATCATCGGCACAACGGTGACGGTTTTGCGTTGCTTCTCATGAAATAGTGCCATTACCAGTGACTGCAAACGAGTGCTAATGTGCCTCTCATCTAATGGAAAAACCAATAATCCCAACAAAGCAAGGCTGAAAGCTTCGAGGCGACGTCTTTGCCACTTTGCTTTGGTTGTGCAAAACTCATCCCAAAAGACGTCAAAACTATCCTGTGGTCCAAATCTAGCAAACAAATAATCCAAGGATATCCAGGACTGCTCGAGGCATTTTAAATGCTTATTATCTTTCAAGCCCAGGTCGCTGAGGAATCTTGTCCTAGAGTGGTCTCGGGGAAGTATCATGTCCTTGCCTATATAGCTTAAACGAGTGAGACCGGACATTTCCGCCAAGGTAGGAGTCATCTCACACTCTCCAAATCTGAAAATCAAATTTTGCGGATCCCAATAAGTCAGCATCGCCTCCACCAAGTCTGGGCGGGGTGTGATATCAAGAAGGGAAGTTAGGGTGCCCAATTTCTGCATTAACTCATGCTGCTCTAATGATGAAAATATATTCCACCACTTGATCAACATCCTAGGAATCTTTACTACCATCAGCACTTTGGATTGAATCAGCGGGTCCATACCTGAATGAAGAGAACATGGTTAGCAGCTCGGGACACTATGTGACACCACAACATTTCCTAGTGGACAAAGGCAAGACACAATTTGGCTATATTTTGCAAAATGGCCTAAGTGGTAGAAAGTGGCTATTAGCGCAAACTCAACAAAGATGACCTCAAAGACATGGACATACCTCCTTAAGGCTTATATGGATTCAAACTCCCAATATCATGGCACAAAATTAATTTGCAAGAATGACCCATTTTGCAAAAACAGCCAATATGGCCAGAAGTGGCTAAAAATGCAAACTGAAAAAAAGGACCTCAAAGTAATATGACACCTAGTTGTGGACTCAAAATCCTAAGACATGGGTCATTGAACCACTTTTGCGAAAATGATCCCATTTTGCAAGAATGGCCGATGTGGCCAAAGTGGCTAGACATGCAAGATTTGGCTAAGACCCCGCGAAGCCAAGAACCTAAGATACTAGGAAGACCGGACCCTACGTGGGTTGCCTACGTATCCCGCCCCGAGAGACGAGAATCAGGTTCGCGTAGTTCGGGAAGATGTAACTAATTTGAAAAAACTATATTTTTCGTCTTTTTGAAAAATGATGAAAAATGTAAAAACCTTTGGATTTTCTTTTTTTCAATTTTCTTTTTTTTGATTTTTGGAAAACTATGAAAGAAAAATGCGAGCGGCCCTATTTGCTTCGTTTTTCACCATTCTTTCAAAGACATCGGTCCGCCAAATGACCTTTTTACCCTCATAGATGCAACATTTAGCACATAGGATGATTAAATGTCACTTTGGGCCACGGCCCATTTTGACAAAATTTGGACAGGCTTCCTACAAAGGGACACGGTACCTGGGACCGAGCCCTACTAGGTCTAAATGACATGATGCAAATAACAATGACCTAAAGGCTGACCTAAGTTTGGGGTTCACTAACAAGGCAATTCAGGGGAGCGTATGGTCGACGGTGGCTGCTCAAGCTTTCCACCCACTCCATACGTCCGACACCCCCCCCCCTAAATTAAGGGTGACTCAACAAAGAGTTCGTGCATGCGACGCGTACTCCGAAACTTGTTGCAGAAAGAATTGACCGGATAATGCATATGATGACAGTTGTAAAGCAGTAACACATAAAGGAAAAACTGTAAACAAATAAGCAGCTAGCAAATAAAACGAAATAAACAAAATAAAATCAAATAAAGCAAACAAAACACATAAAAACCTCAACCGAATATCCTAAAAGCCAACAAGATCAAGTACTAGCTCGAACCTGCAAGTCCCCAGCAGAGTCGCCAGAGATGTCACACCCATTTTTAACCAACTTCACTAACCCTCTTAAATAGATAAAAAAGATTGAGNTAGCAGATGAAGAATACGACTGAAGAAGATGATGAACGGGGGGTGGGGGGTTTGTTTTTGACGTTCAGCGGCAGACCGTCTCCTTAGGCGTTAGGCCCCCTAGGTTCTAGAGTCTAGCTCCTTTTTATAGGTTTAGGGTTTTAGGGTTTTATTTAGGTTTAAGGGGTATGGGCCTAGGGATTATGGGCTTGGGAATTATGGGCTAGGTCTGAAAATTGGACCTAAAAATGGATGTTTGAGCCCAAATTTTATTCTTTCTCCGTAAACAAGACTAAAAATACATGAGGTCGTTCCCACCTATTAAAAGGAAAATAAAACTAAAACACAAATACTACGAATTTCACTTTAGGCCTCCAAATACAAGTACTTCGGGGCATTCCCCGGAATAAAATATATACAAGTCCTTCGGGGCATTCCCCGGATAAACTTAACTAAGGGAACGACCTCTCGCCTCGCAATTAACAGAAGTCCTAAAGCTTGCATACCCAAAGTGTGGTCGGCCTAGAACATGCTCCTAACGATTAAGTAAGAACAAACATAAATAAAACTAAAACCAAAATAAGTAGATATTCATTTTATGTTCATTTTCCTTTTAATTTCCCAATCCCACAATCCAACAGTCAACTTTTCTCCTAATTTTTCCTCCCATTAGTATGCGCCCCTGATGCCGAGTATCAACCCACAGATAGATTCAATACACGAAATGGCCATCAAGCAACAACACAATTGAAACTAGCTAATTAAATAATACAAGGCTCCAACAGTGAGCAAATAAAGCAATAAGGCACAAAACATGGTATTAGCCCTTCAACTCAACTCAAGACAATTCAAGGGGAGTGAAAAGCTCGAGACATCTAAAGGAAAATATTGACAACTCAATCTAACAAGATGTAAAAAATCCGACTGAGTTTATAAATGCATTAAGATAACAAACTAGCTTCATTCATATACTGGAGAGAGTTTTTTAGGCCACCAAGATTGAAATCACTAAACCCCTCTCCCAAAAATATTACTCTTGTGAAGAAACAGTCTTGCACCTCATAAGTCAAAACATCCTCAAGCTAATTGAGTTCTCAGGAAGATGATAACATGTTTGAAATAAGTTTGGTAATACTAGATCAAACAATTACTTGAATAGCTTATTCAAATGTTTTCCAAATTGATAAAGATAAATGTCCACTCCGAAACCAGTAACTTCCTCTTCTGAAAATCAAGTTTTAAGGACAGACTAAGGAAATATTATAATATATAAGAAAACTAATATTAAAACAAATCTTATATCCTAAAACAAAATTCCTACACTGTTCAAATAATACTTAAAATAACACAATGAACTTTAATGAACATATTTAGAAATAGAGCAACATGAACTAGTTTCAGCAAATTTCAGACAAGAAACCAACACCAATTGAGTCAAGAGTTAATACCATGCTTCACATCGTAGAATATTTCAGACATTGAAGCATGAAAATGAAACAGATCACAAGTAGCGGAGGGAGATCAAATCTAACTAAAATCAAACACAACAGGGGGAGACAGAAATGAACCTGGATGTTCAAAATTTCAACTAATTCCAGAAGCGAGAACAAGAAAATTCAGCGACAAAGAACTGAAGTGAAACGCAAACAAGAACAGGAACTTCGACCGGGAACCCGAACGACAAACGAACTTCAACTTCGACGAACTAAGCTCAAAATCTCGAAGAAACCACAGAGATCAGAAAATTATTCAAGGATGAGAAGAAACTAATTTTTTTTTTTGTATATTTTTTTTTTTTTTGATAAAAAAAACTTAAAAACAGAGAAGAACTCCCAAAGCCTTCCTATTATTTTTTAAATCTTTTTCTCCCGATTTCTCTACGCTCCCCCCAAATTCTGTCCAAAACCTCAAATATATAGCTCTCTCTCTCAAAGCTTCTATCCTTCTTCACCAAGAAATCGCGTGGGACCACAAAACAAATCCGAAAATTCCGTTTTTACAAATAAAAATCGGAAAAATGGAGATTTTGGACAAAAATCTTCATCCAACGGTCCCCATTTCTCCCAAATTTACTCAAGGGCCTCGGATTTGTGTTTAAACAAAAGAAATAAAAGAAGAAATCCGCGCGAATCGGATTGAAATGATGAGATTCGTTGGGATTTTGCTACGTGGAAGAAGGAGAAGAGAGGAGGGGGGACCATGGGGGACCAGTGGGTTAACTCGCCAAGTTGGCGAGTTTTTCCGGCGAGTTTGGGCGGGCGGAAGGTGGAGATGGGGTGTGGTGCGGCTACTTGTTTGATTTAGGTTTAGGGTTTGTAATTTTTGGGTTTATGTGGTTAGGAAGAATTAATATGAGCCCTTAGATTGGGAAGGATGGAAGGTTCAGATTTAAGCTAGAATGGGGCGGGTCAGGGGTTGGCGGGTCATGGGTTTAGGGAGTGGGTTAGGGGAATTGGGATTGGGCTACCCAGATTTTGGGCCTCTATTTGGTCTTCTTTAAGACAAGGTTCATTGACTAACAAACCCAATTTCTTAACTGTATATATAAAAATAAAACTAATTCCCATTAATTAAATAAAATATACCATACTATGAAACTATTTTTTTTTAAATATCAATATATACAAATTATTATATTCAAAATAAAAGTCAAAAATCATGGTAAAACAAAAGATATGGCTATAAAAATATTAATAACCTAAAATAATTAGAAATAAGGTAAAATATGAAACTATATATATATATATTATTTTTTGTATTTTTCAAGGATTATACTAAAACTAAAAATACAAAAACCACGGCAGACTTAGCATAATACTACTATAAAAATACTAATGCACTTAAATAAATAAAAACACAAAACAACATATCTAATAAGATAAATTGAAACTCTTTTTTTTCTTTTTTTTTTATGATTTGAAATTAAAAATAAAATAGGCTAAAATTGCATAATAACTCAAGTAGATATTTTAAAACATAAAAATCCTAAAATTAACTTTAAAACTGTGCGAGTCAAAAATTACATGTCTACAACTCATACTTGGCCTGACCAATTTCGCCCCAAAGGCGTTCCAAGTCCTCCGTCTTTTTCTGCAACTGAAGTATCAAAGTATTAATCTCCGAAGGTGGAAGAAGAAACATGCAACCCCGCGAAATAAAGGTTACCAGTCTCTCGAGGCAGCCTTCGTAGTTCCGGCTTTGATTCGCCTCGTGCCGCAGGTATACCAGCTCTTTTGCCCTTTTGCCACAAAGAAGTCTGAGGGATTTCTCCCCGTCCAAGGCTTCCCACAACTTGGCTTCACGGTGGAGCAGCTCGGACTTGAGCTTGTCAAAGGCCTATAAAAAAGAAGCTCAGTAAGAAAATGAAAGTACAAAATTGAAGAACCAATACAATCAACCAAAACTCACCCAGTAGAACCACTCCCAATGGGAATATGATCGCTTGAGACCCCGCTTGACGGCCCCTGGCCTCGAGCATCCCCCGGAGTACCTTCGACCAGAAAATCTTCATCCCTCGAAGTACCTTCGTCGGGAAAAGAAGACAGCGGCAAAGTGGGAACCATTTTTTCGAGGCTAGAAGCCTCGGGCACTGCAGGCTCAGCTGATACATCTTCTTTGAGCCTCCGGGAAGGACTTTCCTTGCTATGAGCACCTTCTCCCTTCAAGGATTCCTTCCGTTTGTTATTATTCCTCGGCCCCGAAGCTGATGTTCCTTCCTTTTCTCCGAGGGGACATGATCTCATCTCAGGAAATTCTCCAAAGCCTACGGTGACGGAGTCAGTGCATGTAAAAGAAAGTACTTCTCTAAGAAAATAAGCCACAAAGCACGTACCGTGGTGTTTTGCTTCGCATATACCCTTCTATAGGTCTCGCCACTTACGCCCATCGTAGGTCAAGCGAGCTGCCAGCTTCCAAGTCCAATCCGCCAGGTCGGGGACCTCGTATGGCATCCATGGGATTATTGTATTAAAGAAAAGGAAAGCATCTTTACGGAGTCCGTCTCCACCATGAACAAAAATAATAAAAACACAAGTGTACCACTTACGTGTGAAATTCCATTTCTCAGGAAATGGCAGGAACTCACGGGGATAATATCGACATTCCGTACTCGAAAAAATCGACTCATCCATCCTCGGTCCCCATCTTCTTCGTCGTCGGCAACAAAGGGTCTGGCGGATCGATATCGTAAAGTTATCAGGCCTCGGTAATGAAAGGGCTGGTACAATCTGATGAGATGGCTAAGGGTGAGCTCAAGCCCGGCTTCCTCCGCAAAGAACCTCATCATCAATACTATCCTCCAAAACGACGGGCGAACCTGTGCCAGGGTAGCCCGATATCTTCGACAGAAGTCAAGCGCGACTCTATCGAGAGGGCCCAACGTAAAAGGGTACGTATATACGTTCAAAAACTCCTCTACATGAGCCATGATATTCTCCTCCGGGGAAAGTACCTGTAGACCACCTTTTCCCCCCATCTGCAGTCTCTCCTCACTGCCTCGAGGTGCTCATATCCTATTGATGAAATGGACCTCGATGCATGCTCCCAATGGCCCTGAACATTGGGAGGTCTCTCTAACGTAAAGTCCCTCCTCGAAATGAAACGTCTAGAGGTTGGCTCACGGACGCCGGCGGTGTACCACTGATCGGGCGGGAAGCAGAGGCGGAACTCTCCTCTTCTTGGTGAACGGGCTTGGGCGTAGCAGCCATAACTATGGCGAAACAAGAAAAGGGAAATGAGAACATAGGCAAAAGCTTCAAATTAAAATGGTGAAAGAGCTGACACAAGGAAGGAGAGCTCTATGAAAAGGATAGCTGCTCAAAGTAGCGGAATCCTCAAGTAAGAGGAAAGCAAACTCATATAGAGAGCAAGCGGTGACTGTCCGCCTACTTTAAAAGGCCAATTAATTATGACTAGGCCATTATCACTTTCGGAGAAGTGAACCGGCGGGACCACCTCGGTCACTTCATGCCCATGTCATACGAATGACGCTGTCGTACAGCGTTCGAGGGGTCACAGATTCCCATTTCAACCTAGCCTTGAGATGGTGCCCGATCTCAAGGATTTCTGTTTCTATAACGATGGGCTCTAAGGAGCTATCCACATAAACTTAGCCTCGAGATGGTGCCCGATCTCGAGGATCTCTCCTAGTACAAGTGCGGGTCGTTCACCCGATTCTTTGGCCCCCGGGCTACCTAAGTCTGTGTCAGTTCTCGTCCGAGGATTATTCATAAAGCCTCAGGGCTATCTTTATTTCGAGTCCGAGAAAACGCTCGCTCGATTACTAAGCCCAAGGGCTACCCGATTTCGAGCCAGTTCTCACTCGGGGACTATTCATAAAGCCTTAGGGCTATCTTTATTTCGAGTCTGAGCAAACGCTCGCTCGATTACTAAGCCCAAGGGCTACCCGATTTCGAGCCTGTTCTCACTCGGGGACTATTCATAAAGCCTCAGGGCTATCTTTATCTCGACTCCAAACAAGTGCTCTCTCAATTACTAAGCCCAAGGGCTACCCGATCTCTAGTCAGTTCTCACTTGGGGACTATTCATAAAGCCTCAGGGCTATCTTTATTTCGAGTCCGAGAAAACGCTCGCTCGATTACTAAGCCCAAGGGCTACCCGATTTCGAGCATGTTCTCACTCGGGGACTATTCATAAAGCCTCAGGGCTATCTTTATCTCGAGTCCGAACAAATGCTCGCTCAATTACTAAGCCCAAGGGCTACCCGATCTCTAGTCAGTTCTCACTTGGGGACTATTCATAAAGCCTCGGGGCTATCTTTATTTCGAGTCCGAGAAAACGCTCGCTCGATTACTAAGCCCAAGTGCTACCCGATTTCGAGCCAGTTCTCACTCGGGGACTATTCATAAAGCCTCGGGGCTATCTTTATTTCGAGTTCGAGCAAACGCTCGCTCAATTGCTAAGCCCAAGGGCTACCCGATTTTGAGCCAGTTCTCACTCGGGGACTATTCATAAGGTCTCAAGGCTATCTTTATTTTGAGTTCAAACGCTCGCTCGATTACTAAGCCCAAGGGCCACTCGAGTTCGAGTGTATCCTCGCTCGAGGACTATCAACAAGGCCTAAGAGGGCTAAGCTTTATTTTTCGAGGCCCCGCTCTCACCTAACTCGAACTTAGAGGCCCCGACAACCTAAGTCTGTATTATATTAATCCAGACTTGGCCCGAGGGACAACAAAGAAATTTGGGGAATATCATATTAACCAATCGAGAACCAAAGGAATTCCTATGTTCGAGTCCAGTATTCGGACTGACCGATAAAGTCACACGCTTGGATTTTTCACAAGCACAGGCAAAAGGGAATCCAGCACAAGTCAAAGGAAAACTGAAGAAACTTATGTATTAATAAAATGACGATTACAAAGGCCCACAAGGGGTCCCTACACAGATACAAAGAAGCAAAAAATAACAGCTAAAGAGCCTAATCTACTTTTGAGGGTATATCATCGGAAGCGACATCTTAGAGAACCGTTTCCTCGAGAACCCCATTTCGATCTTCAGAGCATTGCCTTCGAGAATCTCCTACGGAGCAGCAACAAATGAAGGAGGGGATATAGCTTATCAAAGAGCAAAAGCTTTTAGCAAGTTAGGAAAATTATGGCTTGGTGAAAAATTTGGCGAGTATGGGTCTCGTTAGCACTACTATTATGAAGCCACTTCTTGAGACGTTGCACCGGTGTGGGATGCAAAAGTTAGTAGATGATTCCACCTCACTCCATGGAAAGCAAAAGGAATAAGGCGCCACACCAGGTTGAAGTTAAGAGAGATGAGCAGCGGTTTGCAGTCCATATATCTTCTAGTGCGGGAACAATTTGAGGTCTCTCTCTCATTATCTCGAGCCAATAACAGTAACAACAACAACAACATCAACCCAGTATAGTCCCACTCAGCGGGGAAAGGCTTTGAAAAAGAGCCACGGCATAACTGACCGAGCTGTTGCCGTATGACCTTACGGTCGCAAGTTTGAACCATAAAGATAGAAATTTGGAAGAAGATATAGAGAAGGGAAAGGGCCAAAAGCTGGTGAAAAAGATTGAATGAAGTCTTGGCTCAAGCAACCTCCCATTTATAGAAAGAAAGTAACGTAACCAACGGCGCAATCAATGCCTTTGGGAAACATATCGACAGGTGCAATCAATGCTTTTTGAGAAACGGATCGGCGGCGAAATCATCGCTTTTGAGAAAATAAATCGACAGTGTATTGAATGCTTCTTGGAAGATGAACTAATGGGATGTTTCAGTCATCACGAAAGCTTATGTCATAAGTATGACATCATCGTGAGAGGCTCGAGGAAGTCGATGTAAGAGTCGTTTCATATCATTCTATTCTAAAAAATGCGGGGACTATCTGTATACGGATAAAATCGGAGAGTCCGATTTTGTAATCATTACGGCGTTCCCCAGCCCATCTTCGGAAGCCTCGAAACATATCTCGAGGTTTGACCCAGAGGGTTCCCAACATTCGACCTTGGGGCAGTGCAAATCTGCGGCCATCTTGGACCAGCGGGAAATTCCCAAGGCACGTGACCAAAGCTGACAAATACCTACAAGAGTAGTACTAGTCTGTACCAGACTAGTAAATAGCTATACCAGCTATGTTTCTTTGTAATAATTACACATGTACCATGTTGGGATTCCCCCTCTTATATAAAGGTGACCCTTGTCATTTCTTGTGCACATGATATTCAATACAAGAACAAGAACATTCTCTGCTCTCTAACTTAAGCATATTCTCCCTTGATTTTATTGCTTATATTTGTTACATTGCTTACATTTATTGTGTTTCATTGATTGTTCTTTGTTTATTACTCATCATTGATCATAAATAGGGATTAAGTTTGGCGGAGTTGATAAGTAGGGATTTTGACTACTTATTTGCACTCTTTTACTTTCGTTTTAGCTCAAATTTTTTTAAAGGTATTCCCGAAAACTAATGAAATGTGCTTACTTGCAGGAGTATTGGAATATGAGTCAAAGAGATGAAAATCAACTCAAGAAGGAGTAATTTTGGACAAGGACTAAAACAAAGCAAAAAGAGGAAAATGCGGGCCGCACAATATTGAGTACGGACGCAGACCAAAAAGAAGCCTCTGACAGATTTCCTTTGCAAAGTGGGCACAGCACAATTATTGTGCGGCCGCAAAAAAGGTTCAGAGAGATGGGATTCTAGAACCATGAAGAAGTGCGGACTGCACCATTACTGTGCGGCCACATAATTCAAAAGTGCGGCCACACTTAGAAATGTGCAGTCCGCAGAAGTCTCTCATGTCAAGCTCAAGTTCAAGAGTGTGGCCGCACTCAGAAATGTGTAGTCCGCAGAATCTAAAGAAGTGCGGCCGCAACCCAGAATTGTGCGGCCGCAGAAGTCCATCCTGTCAAGTCAGCTGCAAAGTGCGGATCGCACACAGAATTGTGCAGCTGCAAAACCTCCGTAGGGGAAATATTGTCCGATAATTTCAGCTGTGTATAAATAGTCTTTTTTGTCAAAATTAGGTCAAGTTTGAACATCAGAAAGTTTGTAGCCGTTTTTCTTTATTGGTTTTAGTAACTTTAGCTTTCTTTAGTGATTAAACATTAGATTATTGTCTTTTAGTCTTGCAATATAAGTTTAATCTTATTTTCTTCTTTAGTTCTTCAATTTTCTCTATGAGTAGCTAAATTCTGGCTAGGATTGTGACCCAACCCTAGTGTGGGTACCTAATGGGTGTTTGATTTAGGACTTGTTTATGGTTGGGTGTGTAATATTTAGCACAGTTGTTGAATTAATGGTTGCCAACTATTACATGTCGTACCTTAGCGTTAGGATGTGCCGTAGTAAATCCACATGAGTCCGAAGCGATTATGTCTATTAGGAGGTTATAGAGGGTTTAAGACATTATTATTGTGAGACCCTGTAAGTTTACAACCTTCATACCGTTAGATATTATGTTAGCATGGTATTTTCTTTTAAGTGAAGTATATTAGTAAAAGTTTTATGAGTATAATTTTGGCTAATTACCATTATTACTATTTTCAGATATGATAAACTATACACCTAATATAAGAAAGTTTATGAGATTTTCTTTATTGTAAAGATAGAAATTTTTTTCTCACAAGAAAAGAAGGTTATCTTTTTACCATTTTAAGAATTAAGCATACGAAATTTTTTACTCTTTATATGAGATTAGGAATACTAGAAGTTGAGAAAATATATGTATTTTTACATGGATATTTTAATAAAATAACAGTGTATGTGTTAATTTTATATGATACCACATGACCATGATAGTAAAGTATAATATAGTAAGGTGTATAAAGTGTATCAAAAATACGTGAAATATTAAGTAGTTTGAGACAATTCCTAATTATGCGGGTAATTGGTTAATTATCAGGTAACGGGATACTACCTAATTACCTTATAAGTAGATATAGATTAACAAATCCCCACCCACCCCCACGTGGCAGCAAGCCACTGACCAAATATATAACTCTTAAGTCATATTAGATTAGGTGGCATATGATTAGGGAACATTTGCTTACTTTGAGAGTTTATGTTCAACAAAGAAGTACAACTAAAGCAAACTAACGGGAACCAACAAAATAACCTTCAATCAAAAATGGCATTTTTCCGTCGCATTTTCAGTGGATCATCATCTTCGATTCTTCAATCACAGTTTTCTTCAATCCGCTTTAATTCAACCCTTACAAGTCCAAAGCTATTTGTCATCGGTATGTGTATTAATTTGTGGTTTTGAGTGTAATTATGATATATATTCATCGCTATAAAATTTGAAATTGAAGGGATTTAGTACAATTTTCATTGGTTTCTAGATAGCACTACTTTTGTGCTTATTCTATTAATCTGTTCTCCTGAAATTTATTGAATGAATTGTATAAATTATCTCTGTATTTTGCACTGTACAAAATTTAGAATTTAAGGCCAACACGTTAAAAGTAAAACCTTTCAGTTCGTTCACATGAAGAAATATAACTACATAAGGAGATAAAAGTTGACTTTTTGGAGGTTTTTCTTTGAGCTAATTTTGATATACTATGTAACAACTTCTTTTTGGAGTCTGCTATTTATTTATAGCATTTTTGGCATTATTATTTCTTTTCTCCTATTAAATTGTTTCATGGCCTTTTGTGGAGTGGGGTTGGAGGCGTTTAAGTTCCTGTGATACTACTAATTTCTAGTTGGGTTGAAAGGATTAGTGCAGTAAGTTGGTCCAAATCAAGGTCATTAGTTCCAAATTCCAATGGTTTTGCTTTCAAGTTTGATGCAGAAATGAAAACACTCGACTCTCTAACCACAAATGACTCTATTCTTAGAAGTATTAGAGGTGCCTATGTTCTTGATTCCCCATGTGTCATATTGTTCTATCATCTGTTCATGGGTCTAAGAAAATACGTAAGTTGATAAAGTTTATTTCATGATATTAACCAAAGGCATAATGGTCTTATGATATTCCAAGAGATTTTATTGACGTACTTCTCATGCATGGCATTCATTTATACATGTACATTGACCCATGACCAGACGGCGTTATATATGCGTATATATGTATATATATATATATATATATATATATATATATATATATATATATATATATATATATATATATATATATATATATATATATATATATATGTACATGGGATATGGAAAATGGTTACGGCGTTATATACGCACTACCACCTGATCAGCTGGTATACGTTGATGATTTTGCCCACAGTGGCCGAGATAATATGATGGGATGCCCTCAGAGGCTTGATGATGTTATGAACACATGTAACTATGCATGAGATGATATTCATACGCATATGCATGACACTATAAGTATATCATGATTTACAGAGTTATCCAGACTTACAGGTTGATTCTTATATGTCTTTAATTCATGTTGACTTATTGTTATGTTTCAGTTATGCCTTACATACACAGTACATTATTCGTACTGACGTCCTTTTGTTGAGGACACTGCATTCATGCCTGCAGGTATAGACAATCATTTTGACGAGCTCTCATAGTAGACGAGGTTAGTATTCAGCGAAGGATCGGTAAGACTCCACCTCATTCGGAGTGCAGCTGTATCTATAAGTCATCGTATCACAGTTTTGCTACAGACTTATGAATAGGTCGGTACCCTATCCCATTTTCTGTCAAATAATCTTAGAGGTTTTGTAGACACAGGTTTATTATGTACAGTATGTCAGAGGCCTTGATGGACCATATATATTCATGTTTTATGAACGATGGTTCATTGATATAACATTTGCCCACTTACAATTGCACATTACGAGTTGTGGCCATGTTGGCCCATGATAGTTACAAAAGGAATGAATGAGTTACAGAGTGGTTCGCTTGGGCCAGTGCGGCACCGGGTGCAAGCCACGCCTCCCAAGGTTGGGGCGTGACACCAATATTGATTCAAGCCTATTCTCTACTTGAGAAAGAAGGATTGAGTCTAGGAAAACTTGGCTAACAAGAAGTTGGGGTGAACTCAAGAATTGATAGTCCCAATTAAAGGGTTGAATCTAGAGATAGTAAAACCCGAATTGAGCATCTATCAACTGTTTTGTGAATTACCCATTTGGACTTGAGAAAGCAAAATTGGGCAAAACTACTCTATTACCGAGAGGTATTGAGTGGGTAATTGTGTGTTGATTTCTATATTACGCCCCGTCCAGCGAAAACCCACTCTAAAGCCCTAATCCCTTTAGGCAACCACCTAGATGGAAGCCACGGCCCTAGATCTTTTATAATCTTGAAAAACAACAATACCAAAAATATCGTTCTCTAGCTTTTAATTTACATGCATTAGCATAAAAATTAGAAGTAGAAAGAAACAACCAAACATGTGGAAGTGCATTTTGGGCACATCATATGCTTAGTCCGAGTATATACCTAATCCCATCTACGCTCCCTGTGGATTCGATCTCGACTCCTAGTTGGGTAATTATAATTGCATCGACTGCTTGACTACCCCAATTTGAGGTGTGAAATTGGGCAACATTAGCGGTCAAGCTGGCTATAGACCTCGCGGAGCCTGGTCTGTAGCACGATCAAGCTGGTAATAGGCCTTGCGAAGCCTGGTTTGTAGCACTGTAGAGCAGGCTATAGAGCTGGCTTTACTTGGCATGTAGCACGGTTTGGGTAGCTGATCATTTTTTGCTCTTTTCTTGCATTTTTGCCCTCTTTTGCGCAACTTTCATTCGACTATTTCTTTCGATGTTCCTACACATAAAATAACACAATTTAGCTCGAACACCGCACAATTAATCATTAAACCAACAAAATATAGGGTGAGTAATGTACTAAAAGTATTGCATTTTGGCCTAACATTATCAACGACAATCTCAAGGCTAGAAATTCTCTCATCAGTGGCAACCTTGTTGTGAACAGCCCTCCATGTCAAAAAGGATATTTTGAAAGGAACACCTTTTTGCCAAATGTTAGCGTCATAGCTAGAAACTCTCTTTCTTTTCCTTAACAGATTCCATGTACTTGATATAGTAAATTTGCCATTGTTATTGCTAGTCCAGATGGTTGAATCCTCCTTTTGTTGATTGATGAGAACCTGCAAGGAAGACAAAGAAGATGGGTAAGTTTTTATGTAATCAGGGGGTTGGTACTGAAGAACTGACCAATCCCATTGGCCATCCTTGAGTACTTCATTAATCTTTATATTACTCAATACGGGATTATCAAAAAGAGTTTCATAAAAAGGACCCTTGTCCATCCAATTGTCAAACCAGAAGCTGATGTTACCTTTTCCAATTTTCCAAAGTATGTTTTGCTCCACTTTGTTTTTTATTGAACACATAGCTTTCCAACTACAGGAATTTCCTTTCATCCAGTTTGTACAAACTGGGCTGCTCCCATTACAGTACTTTGCTTTCATGAATTGAGCCCAAAGGATTGGGTGGTTCTGAATTTCCACCACTGCTTGGCATTGAAGGCCACCCAATGGTGTTTCTCAAAAGGAAAACACAAAGTCTTCCATGCCACCTAATGGTGTTTCTCCCTATATGCATGCCTCGACAAAAAAAATCCGGCCAAATATGTCTCTATCAGTTCAAAGGATCCTTTGGGAGGTGCACTGAAGCAAGAGTATGAATATTTAGAGCTAGGAGAACATGATTGACAAGAACTGTCCTTCCACCTGTTAATAAGAATTTCAAATGACTTCCTTTGATTTTGTTAATGACCTTGCTCACCATATCGGAGAATGTGGCAAGAGTTTTCCTCCCTGTATATATAGGACACCCTGGTGCTTCATAGGGAAATTACCATGTCTCATACCAAGAGTTCTGCCAACTCCAGTAATAGTGCTTATAGTAGTCTTAGGTGCCATTGCATAACAACTTTTGGCTTTGTTGATCATTTGACCACTAATCTTCTCTTATGATTCTAAAGTCGCTAGCACCAGTTTCAGAGTTTGCTTAATTTTACTCCAGAAAATAATTGTGTCATCAGCAAAGGAAAGATGAGAAAGCTGTGATCCATTGCGAACCATATAATACCCGCTGAATTTGTTGTTGTTATGGAGTTCATTGAGCATTAGGGAAAGTAGCTCTGCACAGAGAATAAAAAGTGAGGGTAAAAGAGGAAATCCTTGTCTGAGTCCTCTTTCAGACTTGAAAAACCCATGCCTGCTACTAGGGGTGGCATGTGGGTCTATCCAGGCCATAAACAGGCCTAGTGGGTCGGTCTCGTGGGCCACGATCCCGGTCCTGGGCCGGTCCTTACATAAACGGGCTTAGCTGTCCCGAGCTAAACGATCTTTTTGTAGGAACCGGCCCGTGATTGGACCCACGAACTCATGGTCCCGAGCTAAACGGGCCGGGCCCGCGGGATAAGTGGGCTATGTGGGCCAAATGGATAAATAGTGATTTTTAAAAAAAAATTAAATAGAAATTAGACACAAAAAGATGTTAAAAAAATATCCAAGGCAATGCCTTGTAAATTTATTATAGAATTGTGACCTAAACTTTTTAATTCAAATTTAAAGACAAAAATATTGTAAAAAGATATTCAAAGCAATGCCTTGTAATTTTATTATAGCATTAAAAAAATATGGCAATATCTTTCTTAGTCTTCCTTCCCCCCCTTCCCCTCCCCCCCTATGGAATGAGCACAACAAGGTGCTAATACCACCGTTGAAAAAAAAAACTAATCAAGATTTGCCAAAATACAAGTTATATAATACATACTAATTTTTGTTTATACAAGTTACATGGTATCTCTTTCAAACTTCATAAATCCTTCAAGGTCTGTAGGAATTTCCATTGGTGGTGGAGGAAAAGTATCTTGGTCATTGCCGCCTCCATTATCGGGCGAAGCAGCATCCTCCGCAAGTTCAGCTAGAATTTCTTAGTAAGATTCGTCTTCCTCTGGTTGTGATTCAGCAAGTCCAAAATTTCTTCTTTCAAAAAGGATCCAATCTCTGAAAAGTACTGATTTTTCAAGCTCTCCCTCATAGACGCTCTATAATCACCGATTTGATGTCTTGCTTGACTAAAAGCTCTTCGATGCCACTGTTGAAACTTGCATAGTTAAAATGTCTCGGCCATCCTTGAAAGAATCGAAAGTATTTTTCTTTGTCCATCCACCATTGCAAAAGATTAAAGGAGCCGTCGGGATTCACTTCCTCAATTTGCTGTGACAAATAAACTTCAAGATCATCTAGTTGTGAAAAATCATTACTATTAGAACCAAAAGAACCCCTAAACCCCGCCCAAGCACTAAGTGTTCTTATTCTCGCGGTTCTTTTAGATGATTGAGAATCAGAAAAAGAAGGAGTTGGAACATTTGGTCTAGCATGATTGAATGCAACTTGATAAATATTATAAATAGTTTGAGCATTTATTCTAATTGAGGCTATTCCTTCCGGAAGTTTAGGCAACTCATCATCTTCAAGTGCTAAACCATTATAAACAGTTTCATACTAAAATTGAGGACCACTTAATTTCATACAAGGATTTAACAAAGCAGCAACACCATAAATAGGGAGAATATGTAAAAAAAATTAAACTTTTTTCTCATAGAATTAATAGCAAGTTGATAAATTATCCTACTAAACATTTAGAAATAGTAGGATAATATTGCCCAGAATTCATTTGTAGTAATATGAAATTTTTCTAAAAAATCAACAAGCATTTTAACACTACCCCAATCCCCATTCGTAATGTAATCCTCATCATCATTAACATGTGTATTAAACGTTGAGTTTATGGGGTTTCTACATTCATATGCAACAACCAAACTTCCATACATGTAATTCCATCTAGTTGGACAAGGTTTAGGAACCTTTCTTTCTCTTAGGCCACATTCATCACATCTTTTAAAATATTTTGTTAGTCTACTTCTACGATTTGAATGAAAAGGCCAATTAAGATCCATTTTAACCTTTTCAATTTGAGTATTTAAAATTCTCATACCATCACCCACAATGAAATGGTAAATATGACAAATACATCTAACATGAAAACTGTTACAAAATGCAGGATTTAGCGTAGTGGTAAGCAAGTCTATAGCATTTGTGTTATTAGTAGCATTAGCCATTGAAACTGATATTATTTTATCACTAATGCAAAAATATCTGCAAATATTCGTAATTGTGCTAGCAATAAACTGCCCTGTTGTGACATGAAACAATTATTCTACAAGTAATCATGTGCTTTTGCATTATCCAATCCTCATCAATCCAATGACTGGTAATAGTAAGGTAATAACGGTCGTTGTCACTTCTACCAATATTAGTTGTAATAGCAACACGCCAATTTATATGAGTAAATAAATAGCCCAACTATTGTTCATATTCATGCTTATATTTATAAATATCGCTCTTTACGGTTATGCGAGGAGAACCTTTATAAGTAGGATTAAAAAGTTTTCTAATATAATGCACAAACGAAGGGTCAGACGAAAAACTATAGGGTAAGCACTTAACAGTTACCATTTTCACCAATTCTTCCCGATCTTTTTTTGGATCATAATATAAAATACCTCCGGTAACAGTGTTAATTTCCGATTAAAATTGATTTTAACCGGTACTAGGGTCAGCCTGACTAGGACTAGGTACACTTTTCCCCTTTGGCCAAAGCTTTCCGACGTTCATATCTGACTCTATCTTTAGGGTATTTTTTTATGTCTCTAGTCAAAGTCCCCCCCCCCCCCTCCCGCGATGCAAAATATTTAAAAGCTAACTCCATACACAAGATTTACACTTAGCCTTATTTTGTGGAACTAGTTGAGTAAAAAATGGCCAACCAGGAGATGTTTCCTACCATTTGGTAGGTTGTCTAGAAAAAGTAGGGCAGTAAAATGAATATCCGATGGGTCATCATTTGGATTAGCAACATTATCACTAGTTGGGTTAACATCGGGAGCAGAACTAGTGGGTGTATCATCATCTGGTTGAGTTTCATCAAGATCAATTTCCTCATCATCATTTTCATCAATAGTATTATAATTATCATAATAAAGAGCATTCATTAATTCATGGTCTAATTGTTCACCGGGTTCAATATTATGGCAAAACTAACTCTCGGTAAATTGTAATAAACTATTATCGGTATCCAGAAAAGCAGGTGTAGGACGGATATAGGGTTTGGTTCGGGGAGCCGGGGGCAGGGGAGGAGGAACAGCAGTACCACTAGATTCGCCACTCTTGGATTTTTCCTTATTCTTATTTTTACCAAAAATATTATTTAAGGAAGACATAGCAAATAAATAAAACAAACAAAACTATAGTATTAAGACTTAAGAGTTGGGACGAGTTTACAGAATTGACGAACAACTTGTTGAAAATTGATTATAGTTGAAGACTTGAAGACTTCAATTCACAAATTTCACAATTTTTTCAAAAATTGTAACAACCTCAATATCTTTTTACTAATTTTTTGGAATAAAGTAAGCAATAGTAGCAAGTATAGAAAAAAATTAGAGAGAGATTGTGATAGATTGTAAGAACGAGGGGGTATTCATTGTTGAAAATAGGAAAAAGTATAATTATAAAGAGTTTGGGGTTAAAACAAAGTTGGGAGGTTAAATGGCTATTTTTTAAATAGCCAACGACTATTTTTTAAAGCCCAACGCCTGTTTTTTTAAATAGCCAAACGGCTAGTTTTTTTAAGAAAAAATTACCGTTGGGCCCGTTTGGTCCGCCAAGGGACCGGTCCAGTCCCTTGGCGGGCTAAACGGTCCCGGTCCTAACGGTTCCTAGTCAAGAACAGGGCCCACGAGAGCGGACAGTGCCTACCTCTAGCAGTCCTACCGGTCCCGACTCACTTAGCCCGCGGTCCCGGGCCGGTCCCAGGCCTGGACCAACCCACTTGCCACCCTTACCTGCTACCATTGACAATAAGAGAGTACCAGTTGTTAGATATGAATCTGTAGATCATGTCTATACACACTTCAGCAAGACCAAGTTGTCTGAGCATGAAACATAAGAAAGGCCAAGACACTCTGTCATAAGCTTTAGCTATGTCAAGCTTAATGACAAGATTTAGACCTTTTTAGGCTTGGAAATGTTATTAACAATCATTTGGTTCAGTAAGATATTCTCATTTATCGACCTTCCCTTGATAAAACCACTCTGATTAAGAAAAATGATCCTGGATAAAATAAGGCTAAGTCTAGCATTTATGATCTTTGCAATGATCTCACTAGATACATTACAACGACTGATTGGTCTGATGTTTGAGAAACTTTGTGGAGAGTCCACTTTAGGAAGCATCATCAAGCAAGTGTGGGAGAAAAACCTAGGTAGAATGGCACCATTAAAGAACGCACCCACTGCCTTATGTATATCAGAAGAAAATACTTCCTATGCACTTTGATAGAATTTAGCACTCAAGCCATCCGGGCCCGGTGTACTGTCAAGATCAATCGAGAATACCTAATCTTTAACCTCCTGGAGGGAAGGTATAGTTGTCAGAGCATCATTATCAGCTTCAGTAACCACCTTCTTCACTACATTTAGAATTTGAGAGTCTTCTACAACAATATCAGCTTGAAACATCTTTTGAAAGAACTGGACAGCTGCACCTGCTACATCGTTGGTTCCCTCTATCCATTCACATTCCTTATTTTTTTTATTTTAAGGATGGAAAGCTTTCTTCTTCTATCCTTAATGACTCCATGAAAGTAAGTTGTGTTGTCATCTCCTTCATCTAACGATTTGACCCTAGGTTTTTGTCTTAGAGATTTCTCCTGAAGAATCAAGGAACTGGTGAATTCAGCTTTAGTTCTAGCCAACTTGGTCCTGATATCTTCAGTATTGTTGGTAATAGATGCCTCTTCAAGTTCCTTAATAAGATTTTCCAACTTCTTTGGTTCTTCATAAATATCACCAAAAATAGCCTTTGACCATCTGCTTAGAGCACTGCATACTCTTTTAGTCTTTTGGTGGAGGATATAAATGGGATTCCCATGAACCTCTTCAACCCACGATTGTTGGATAACATTCAAGTATTCATCATGGTCCACCTATTTAGTATGAGTAGGATCAGAATTCCCACATTCTATCAGCAAAGGGGCATGATCAGAGCATATCCTAGAGAGAAGTGTAACTTTGGTCTCCCCAAACAGATCAGGCCATTCCACATTGTATGTTAATCTGTCTAATCTCTTCCAAATTGTATTGGGAGGGTCCCTATTGTCACTCCAAGTGAAAACAGTTCCATGAAATCCACCATCTTGTAAATTGCAATCATTCAGACGGGAGAGGAAATTAATTCCTTCTTAAATTCTATAGGGTAAGCTACCCAGCTTCTCCTCTAAGCTAATAGCTACATTGAAGTCATCAATAACTCCCCAAGGGCCGTTAATGTTATTTGACGTGCTTCTGAGTTCATCCCATAGAACAGTTCTTTGGTTTTCATCGCACTTGGCATACACAATGGTAATGTGAAATAAAATATCCCCATGAATTGAGAAATTTGAAGTAAAACTTGCTATTCTTTATCATCCAGGACATTGATCTTGTAATCAGTAGACCAAAAGACCCATATATTGTTGGAAAAATTGTGAAAATATTCTTGGTACCCAAGCATCCTTTTATACTTTTCAATCTTCCTTGCTCTCACCATGGGTTCCTGCAAGAAAATAAAAGATAGGGTGTACTGGTTTTTAATGATTTTGAGCCTTTCCATAGCACCTTGGGACCATATGCCCCTGATGTTCCATGATAAACAACTAATCATTTGAAACATTCGAGTTTTGTTCCCCTTGAGCCTTTGAAATTTCTTCTAGATTCCTATTGTTAGGAGCCCAATTGATCTCACCTAGTTGATCACCAAGTCATCTTGGAGAGAGTGTTGAATTGAATTATTTTTTATGGGCTTGAGAAGTTATCACAAGATTGCATTCGACACTTTGATACCTCCCTATCATTTGATCATCATCGGATAAAGAGTTTTTCTTATCTTTAGATGGTATTTCCATAATCATATCATGGTTTTGGGGATCATTGATAGCATTTGCTTCCTCACACCAAGGTCATCTGGCTATTTTCTCCTGGATCAATGATTCTTGCTGGCTCATCTAGCAGTTGATATTCAAGCCCCCTTTCTCTATCATTCCAGGTAGCATATTTTTCAACAAGTTTAGGGTCAATTTCAAAAAGTGGTCTGTACACCAAGCTATGCTTTTCCTGATCCATGTCACTTGTCAGAACAACATCACCTGTTATGGTCACTTTTTCTTTAAACTTTCTCCCTTTCTTGTTCATCTTCTTTGTTTCTTCTAGCTTCATATTCACTAGTGAAGTATTCATAATGTCCTTTTAATTATCGACAAAATCACTTCTCAACTCAATCTCTGGGTAATCATCCTCCTCTCCTTGATATATATTTTTACCAGCCTTGTTGATAGTAAGTAATTTTGACTTCTTCTTATTATTATTTTTTTTGTTGTATTTGTCCTTTATTGTGTGTTTGGCCTGAGCTTGAGGTATTAAAGAAGCATCAGCTAGGATCACTTCCATATTCACTTCACCTTCACTGTTGTTGTGGGTGACAATCACAATACTTTGTCCATCATTGATCATGTTGGCGGTGTTAGTATCATTCCACTTGAGTTGTCATAACAGCATGATTGTTGTTAGCATTGTTTCTATTCTTTATGTTATTCACAGTATGCCAACCATATTTAGCTCCTTTGTCAATATTGGTAGCAGTGTTGTTGTTAGCGGTCTGTTACCGTGGTGTTTTACAACAGCGTTGGAATTGACATTGGTCTGTCCAGCATTTTGAGGCCTGCCCTGTTCTCTTCTTTGCTCATTTCTCCTAACTGCTCTGACATTTACATTTTGATTGGTATCATTCCAAAACCTTTTGGTTTGCTCATTAACCTCGCTGTCATTCTGAACTCTCAATTCTGGATGTAAATGTCTTATTTATATAAGTATTTCATATTTACGATAAATTTTTTGAAAATTGACCCACCATAATTCTACACATTATGTCTGAATGTCCTTGCCTCACACAGTGATTGCAAAATTCCGGTAGTGATTCATATTCAACTTTCTGAAATAAACTCTTCTATATTTCCCTCACGGTTCTTGATCTCGACAGTAATCTCATTTGAAATTGGCCTTGGAAGGTCAATTTCAATTCTAAGCTTTGCAGTAGTGGGTCTTGTTTTGGTGGTCGTTGCCTTGTCCAAAACCAAAGAAAAACCTATAGGATCAACTATACGACATATTGCGTCCCACTCATAGAAATGCCTTGGGAGATCGGGAAGTGTGATCCATACCGTAGCTCTGGTGGTATTAGGTTGCGGTTTAAATTTTGTGGTCCACTTCTCAAGACTCATCACAAAATCTCCACCCAAATTAACAAAACTTCTAGTAGCTACTACATTTTGATCATCTAAGTTATCAAAATCGATAAATATGTGTTTCATGTCAAAAGCTCCAATGGTTATGCATCCTTTCCAATGAAACAGTTTCGCGAATTTCTTCCTAATAATGTCGATTGAGGGACTAATCCGTCACAACCCGACGAGGGTCATGACCGGCACTAGTGGGTCTAAGACCACTAAGCAAGCCTATCTCTTCTGTTTCATGTCAAAAAATCCGGTAGAGTCTCCTCTGTACCGGTAGCAATCCAAAACTTGAAGTGCGGACAACTAGGACAAGTAGATATAGTGCGGTTGGTCTGCCTAGGTGTTGGTACCGGACCTCTAGGACTCTGTTTCCGGGCAGAAGCACCGATAGATGGCTGGACAATCGATGATGCTCCCATTGTGTAGTCCTTGAATGGTTGTGTGATCCTGTGCCTCGATTAGTACCAATACCCCCTCCAAAGGATCCTGTGGTCTTTGTCCTCTTATTTTGGGCTTTAGCTGAACTTCTCTTCTATCCACCGAGCCTCTATCTCTCTTGATATGTCCACTACATGTGCATAAGTTATGTCATTCTTAGTCAAATATGATGCTAATGGTTTGAACAATGGGTCGATTAGACCTCGTATAAACCTCATAGTCTGCATTGCATCATCATCCACTAGACGTAGTGCATATCGAGACAAACGAGTGAACTGAATATTATACTCATTTACTGACATATCTGAGGTATTTTTCAACGCCTCAAATTGAGTTGCTAAAGCATTTCTACGGCTCATATGCAAGAATCGCTCAGTAAATGCCGTACAAAATTCATTCCAAATTAAGGGATGTAAGCACATTAGTCGGCTTGCCTTAAAAGTTTTAAAACATTCTTCGGCTACATCCTGCAAACAATAGGCAGCCAACGCAACCGACCTCGTGCTGGAACATTCAAGTGCATCTAATGCTTTTTGAATTCCATCCAAGAATAGTTGTGGGTCCTCGATCTCGCTAGCCCCTGCAAACACGGGAGGCTTTAGCTCCAGGAATTCCCGAGTTAATTTCCCAAGTGGCTCTTCGATCTGGTTATGTATGCCACCCCTTCGAGCCATTGCACTAACCGTCGATTGTGTCTGGACCTTCTGTAGCAAACTTTCCATGGCTTGATGCAGCATTGGCACTATCACATCAGTAGTACCACCACTTTGAGGCTGTGAGGGTGGTATCACCTCGTTTTCAATGATCGGGTGGATGGCCTGTCGAGCAGGTGTGCCTCAACCTCTCTTTCGACCCCAACCTGAGTCTGGTGGAAGCATAATTCTTTCTGATATAGCATGTGGTGCCTCACGCCTGTTTATCTGTCCGATCCCACTATTAGCCAAGCGTGCCTTTGACCTCTATAACAACGTGGTTAGTATGCTTACTTGGTTGTAGATCTCATATATCACTCTTTTAAGATTCAATAAAGAATAAGAAAGACAAGTCCTAGCCGGTTTCCGCCGAGCCCCGATCATGCATATAGTGCACAACACATACACAATTAAGCCTCTATTAAATCGTTGCTCCTTAAGTCATATCCTAAACCTAAAGCTCTAATACCAACTTTGTCATGACCCGACGAGGGTCATGACCGGCGCTAAGTGGGTCTAAGACCACTAAGCAAGCATAACTCTTCTATTTCAAGTCAAAATATCCGGTAGAGTCTCTTCTGTACCGGTAGCAATCCAAAACTTTAAACCTGTCAGCAAACCCAAACTCGACACACCCTAATTACACTAACACTAAAATACAAAGTCTTAAAAAATATCAACAACACCAAGCCACATGGTTTAACATCTTTACACACCTCAAGCTACTCTAGTACTGCACAAGCCAAAATATAAGCCCAAGATAGAATTAAGGAGCACAACTCTAGGATTTTAAACCAACAACATGCCAAAGTAGTCTAAGCAAAATGACAACCCACGCGAAGCAAGTGCGAGGCTTACGGGATCCACGATCAGCTCTGTCAATCACTATATCCGAGTCGAAGCGTCAGCTTCAGCTATATTATATGTGGTGTGGAAAAGAAAAGAAGAAACACCGTCAGTCACATCGACTGAGTGAGTAATAACGTCAACCATAACAATTATTTGGAACAAGCTGTTGATACCCAATTTTTCCCTCATATTTTTAAAATATATATATATATATATATATATATATATATATATATATATATATTATATTTTTGCATCATCATTTAGCTTATAAACCTTTACAAGCATTTTTATAATTTTTAATAATTTTTAAAGGCTTTAAATTAATTTCTTTCTGCATTTTTATTGTATAAATATTCAATAATTATCTTTTAAATTATTTTTATGATGTTTTAATCATCCAAACATATCATTTACACCAACATGCATGTTATTAAATATTTTTACTTTATTTTTTCATAATTACATTTGCATTTTTAGGCTAATTGCATATTTTTGCAATAATAGTCTATATTCATGTATAATTACATTATGTATGCAAAAAATAACTTTTTATATTTATATAATGTTAAGTTATTATTTTTAATCTTTCAAGTGCACAAATAATATTTTTTTAAATTTATTAATTACTTTTATAAATTATTTCTCTAAATATTGGGTATTTAAAAACTAGCCTAAATTTCTAAACATTTTCAAACCAAGCAATGGCCCAAAACACCTAATACACTAGCCCAATAACCCAATTACCCAACCCTGTCGCAACCCACCTAACTAAACACGACCCAACCCCTTTTAATCGTGGCCGTTGATCTTTGAAATCAACGGCCCATATCTATTCCCTCCCTTTTAACTACCTACCCAGAAACCCTAGCCAATAATCTCTCTAACCCGCCGTCCCTAAATCTTCTCATCTCCCTCTCTCTCTCTGAAGAACCTTAGCCGCCTCCCCCTTAATCCCCTCTCCTAATCCCGTTGATAATGGGATTTACCATTATTTGCTTACCATATTTCGGTTCCTTAGGTACTGGTTACTCGATTTTGGTATTACTTAGGTGTTTGCCTAATTTTGGCAAATAGCACCTCTATATCGGACGAGAATCGACTCAATCTTGAAGATTTGTGTGATATTCCGTCCATATACGCGAGATGAACTGGATCTTTCATACTAGTTGTCCGATTTCGAGTTTAAGACTCTAACTAGGGTTTGGAGTTTGATACTTTTCCTTTTCTGTTGTTTTACTGACTTGCATGTGAGATTTCTCCCTTTTCTTCGTCTGTGTTTACTTGATTTCTTTCCTTACCTGTGTTTAATCAATTATTTTCCTTGTTTGTGCATCCGATTTTACTACTATATTGTGATGACCCAAAAGGTCATCACTTGTATTTAAAATGAATTTTGTGTTCAGAGGTCTTAAAAAACCTCTTTTATCTTCACCTTGATTTGCGTGCGCAGTCCGGGCGTGTAGCCGAAAAGCTGTTATATGAAAAATCAGTGAAATATTGAAATTTTGACTTAAAATGCATGTAAGTTGACTTCGGTCAACATTTGGGTAAACGGATCCGGACCCAAAATATGGGACTTGGGCGTATGCCCGGAATCAAATTTCGAGGTCCCAAGCCCGAGAAATAAATTTTTAAAGAAAATTGTTTTCTGGAATTGTTTATAGGATTTGGAAATGAAATTTAATTAGAACATGTTGGTATCGGGCCCGTATTTTGGTTCTGGCGCCCGGTACAGGCCCTATATATGATTTAAGACGATTCTGTGAAATTTGGTGAGAAACGGATGTCGTTTAACGTGATTCGGACCTTAAATGCAAAATTTAATGTTTTAAGAAGTTTTGAAATATTTCATTGATTTTGAGGTTTAATTCGATAATTATGATGTTATTTTGGCGATTTGATCGCACAGATAAGTTCATATGATGTTTTTGAGTTAGTACGTATGTCTAGTTTGGAGCCCCGAAGGCTCGGGCGAGTTTCGGGTAGGTTCCGGGATGTCTTAGGCCTAAAACACAGATGATGCAGGTTCAGAGAAGTTGTAGATCTCTGAACCCGCCAGTGCGGTCCGCAGTCGACTTTGTGCGGTGCGCGGCGGAGAGCTGTTCGGTCGAAGTCGACTTTGTGCGGTCCGCACAGGGTCACTGGACTACAGTATCCTCAGGAAGGGCTGTGCAGCCGCAGTCCATTTTGTGCGGTCCGCACAGGGGGGTCTGAGAGGGGTATAAATAGACGGGATTTTCAGTCATTTTTCATTTTTCAAAACCCCAAAACATAAGAGGCGATTTTTCAAACAACCTTTCTTCTCCAAAACGTTGGTAAGTGATTTCTAACTCGTTTTCTTCACTCCTTAACATCTTTTAACATGATTTCAACTTAAAATCAACGATTTTCATGGGGTCGGTTGTGCTGATGCTACACTCTGCACTATGTGCAGATACCGGAGCAGCATTTGGACAGTAGCACTTGGAGAGCCAGCCTTCAGTCCATCTAGAGACCCGAGGTAGTCCTACAAGCGTCCGCAGGCCCGGCGTTCTCTTCTATATCATTATGTACTCTGTTTTCATTAGATTTCGAGACAGATTGTATTTCTTTCAGACCTTTGTTGTAGTAATCTTAGTCCGTCCGTGAATATTGTGACACCAGATTCCGAATAGAGGAGTATATTGGTATTGTAGTAATGGCTTGGTTATTTTTAGTTGCTTAAGTCTTCCGCTTATTCCTGTTTATCGCAAATTTTAATATGTTGATTACCTGTTAACTCAAGTTGTCAAAAAGGTTAAAAATGAAAAAGTTAAGCATTTCTATATTTCGTGGCTTGCCTAGCTTCTACGAGTAGGCGCCATCACGACTCCCGAGGATGGGAAATCCGGGTCGTGACAAGTTGGTATCAGAGCTCTAGGTTGCATAGGTCTCACAAGTCACGGACAAGCTTAGTAGAGTCTGAGGGATCGGTACGGAGACGTCTGTATTTATCCCCCAGAGGCTACAGAGTAAGGAAAACTTCACATTTGTTCTTTCTTGATGTGTGGTTTGGTTTCTCAATACTAATTGAATTTCTACTCCGTTCTTTCGCAGATGGCGAGAACACGCGCTTCCTCATCTACCGATCAACAGCCCGAGCCCCCAGCAGCAGCTCCCACGAGGGGCAGAGGGCGAGGCCGAGGCCGTGCTAGAGGCCGAGGCAGGGGCAGAGCTCAGCCCAAGGCAGCAGCACCCGTAGCGGAGCCTCAGGTTGATTTTGATGATGAGGTTTCGGCCCCAGCAGTTCCGGTGGGCCCAGCTCAGCTCCCAGAGGGGTTTATCGCTACCCCAGTTCTTCAGGATGCTCTAGTCCGTCTAGTGGGCCTTATGGAGAGTGTCACCCAAGCAGGTCTACTTCCTGTAGCACCAGCCGTCTCTCAGGCTGGAGGAGGAGCCCTGACTCCTGCTACTCGCACTCCGGAGCAGGTAGCTCCCCAATTTCAGACTCCAGCAGCTCAGGCAGTTGGAGCAGTTCAGCCGGGTGTGGTAGCTCAGACCGGTGATGGTGCAGCTATGTCTGCCGATGCTTTGTGGAGATTGGACAGGTTCACCAAGCTCATCACTACTACTTTCAGCAAGACTGAGGATCCCCAGGATTATCTAGACAGCTGTCATGAGGTTCTCAGGAACATGGAGATAGTTGAGACCAATGGGGTCGATTTTGCCACTTTTCGCTTGTCTGGATCCGCCAAGACTTGGTGGAGAGATTATTGCTTGGCTAGACCAGCCGGATCACTAGCTTTGACTTGGGAGCAGTTCACTCAGCTATTTCTGGAGAAGTTTCTCCCCATCACTCAAAGAGAGGCATATCGGAGGCAGTTTGAGCGTCTCCAGCAGGGTTCTATGACCGTTACTCAGTATAAGACCAGATTCATCGACTTGGCCCGTCATGCACTTATCATACTTCCCACCGAGAGAGAGAGGGTGAGGAGGTTCATTGATGGACTTATTCAGCCGATTCGTCTTCAGATGGCTAGAGAGGCTGGGAGTGAGATATCTTTCCAGGAGGCGGCCAATGTGGCCCGGAGAGTTGAGATGGTTCTATCACAGGGAGGTGGTCATAGGGCAGACAAGAGACCCCGTCAGTCAGGCAGATTCAGTGGTGCCTCGTCTGGAGGCAGGGATTCGTATGGTAGAGGCCATCCTCCTAGGCCCTTTGATCGCTGCCAACTCCGCACCACTAAGAAGTAGCGAGAGAAGGTCGCAATAGCTTTTACCCGATTTTTGGGTCGGGATCGAATCCACAGAGAGCTAGGATTGGAATTGAGTATCTATCTAGCTTAGGATTGCATGTGTGTTCTTAATTGGTCTTCTCATAATTTTTGGGGTTTTCTTTATATTCTACTATTATCAACTACTAATTATAAATGCAGCTAGATTATGCTAAACGAGAATTGCTACAAGTTGTATCTAATGGTTTAAAAGGCACTAGGGTAGTGACTTTTACCTAGGTAGCTAATTGACGGGTAATTGCATCTAAGGCACGATTGACATGATTGGGGAAATATATTATAACCGTTGCTCAATATTACCCACTCTACACCTCTCGGTAGAAAGAGTGGTTTTGCCCAATTGACTCTCTCAAGACCAATTAGGTATGCATATTTGCCCAAGCAACTAGGGTTCAAGTCGGGTAATTACTCTCTCGAGGTTTAACCCTTTAATTGGGACTATCAAATCTCTTGAGTCCATCCCAATTCCTTGTTGAGTCAATTTTGGAGATTTAGGTTCTCTTTCTCAAGAAGAGCCTAAGTCAACTTAGCACAAACTAGTGTTTGCAAACACTAATTAATAAATTAAACCATAAAATTAACCCAAATAACAAACACCCATGGTGAATTTAACCTTAAATCACAACACCCATCAATTACCCACACTAGGGTTGAGCCAAAACCCTAGCTAATGGGTCTAGCTACTCATGCTTGAAGAGAAAATCAAAGAAATAGATGAAGAGAAAGACATATTAATTAATTACTAAAGTAAATACAACGTTGCAATGGTTAAAACCACGTAAAGATGCCAAAAATGGCTAAGAAATATGGTCTCACGAGCACAACTACAGTATTCTAATATCTGATACCCTAAAAATGCTAAAATATTCTATTTATACTAAGCTGGAAAAACTGGACAAAAATGCCCCTGCGGGGTCAGTGCGGACCGCACAAAATCGTGTGCGGCCGCACTAGGCTCTTGACTCTGAAAAATCAACTCTCTGAACCCAGCTCCGCGGACCGCACAGAATGGACTGCGGCCGCGGAGGCATCTAGCGCGGTCCGCACAAACACGACCACGGACCGCACAGGCTTGAACCTTGGCACTTGACATCTCTCTGAAGTTTGCTTCCGCGGACCGCACAAAATGGTGGTGCGGCCGCGGTGTCTTCAGTGCGGGCCGCACAACATCTACTGCGGCCGCACTGCTTGATGCCTTAAAATCCAGTCTCTGAATCTCCCTAGTGCGACCGCACAAACGAGNAGTGCAGGAGTTATAGGCATAATTTCTACAATGCAGATGTGCAGAACCCCAAAAGTCACGATTTCTATATGCAGAACTTATAGACATAATTTCTAAGATGAAGAAATGCAGAATTTATAGGCAGAATTTCTACAATGCAGATGTGCAGAAACCTAAAGTCACGATTTCTATATGCAGAACTTATAGACACAATTTCTAAGATGTAGAAATGAAGAATTTATAGGCATGAGTTTAAAATGTAGAATGCGGAAATTGTAAATAAACTATAGGCAGGTTTTCTACCCTTGGCATGCATTCATCCCCATCCCTTTCCACTAGCCATCCCAACTGTTAATTACAAATTATCACAGACCCGAATGAATCAGTAAAGAAAGTAAATTTACATCAGAAGCTCCTAGCTTACATCCAAACAGCCTAATTCAGACTTCAAAGTCCTAACAATATGAGATTAAACCAACTTCCAGGAATCAGTATTTCCAAAAGCCTTTCTCATATTTGGGTATTGTGTCAAAGTTCCCAAGAGTTCTCAAAGGGGCTCCGGGCAGTGCTAACACCCTTAAACACATTGAGCAGAATTAAAGATCATAACGTGCAGTGTGGAAATGCAGCCCTCAGATGTCCAAGTATAGAGGGAATCAAGGTCCAAAGCAAGGCTCATAAGAGAGGGACAGAACTTAAGGGTTAAGAATAAGTGTAAGTTGCAATAGGGGAATTAGGGAAAGCCTTGACAGGCTAGTGGTCATGCCCAGCAAATGGGAATACTAGCATACCCCTGACCAGCCTGTTAGCCAAACTTAAGAGTTGGGATCCATTGTAGATCAGGTTATAGCCTGGACAGCAATTAGGGTACTGTCAGGCCAAGAACCTTAACTCAAATACATAGAAGGGAGTAGGGGTAAGGATTCACAATAGAAAGAGCAAGGAAGGAACATAATTAGCACAAATGACTAATCATAAGCAGTAAAGTAAACAAGGATGCTGAAACTGTGAAGTAAACACATAGGGGTGAGGCAGAAAATTAAATGAAAAACATACCAGTTTCAAAGGAAAGCAAGTAAGAAAACAGTAGTCTTTGAAAAGCCAAGTTGCAAGCACAGCAGTTCCAAAAGGTCTCAAGCAATGCAGAGTATTGAATTCAAATTAGTAAGGTAAATGTGTGAGTTGAAAGTAAAAAGTTCGAGGTATTGAACTTGAAGTATAGATGCGAAGTATTTGATTGGGAGTGTAGATGTAAAGTTAGGTCTTGTTAAAGTGAAGAAGTGCACCCCCTTTTATAGTGCAAAGAGAACTAGTAAGAAAGGCAAAGAAATCATTAGAATCAGTCTCCCTTTGATTAAGGGATTCTAATTCCAACAGGCAGAAATTAGTTAAGGAAAGAAATTTTTACTAAAACCTTTCAAAGTAGCACAAAAGGGGTAAATACATAGAAGTTATTTAAGGAAACAGTCAATGGTACACGGTTTGTGCCAAATATGGCAAGGGAATCAATTAAACAGCCATGAAACCAAAAATTGCAAGTTCAATTGAATGAACCAAGTCAAGAAAGGTAAAGGAGGTTCAATCGAAGGAAAATCAGTGGCAAATCATCAGCCTTATTAAAGGGATTTCAGAATCAATCACTTAGTTGATAAAAAAAACCTTCGAAAGAGAAATTTCTCATATGTATAAGCACACAGATCAAACGAAAAGAGTCGTTAGGTTATTTAGAAAAAGTGTTTAACACTGAAGGTCTCGGAATCACAAGCAAAGAGATTCAAGCTTAATTACAGACTCACAGTGAGTCTGAAAGCCTAGGGTCCCAAAGCGGAACCCTAGTACCACTTGTCAAAGAAACCCCAAAACCTAGGGTTTCGAATAGAATCAGAGGTGAGAAAACAATGTCTTTGAAAGAGGCTTAGAAATCTCTTTCAAAGACTTATGAGAGGCAAACATACACAAACAAGCTCAGAAGAAAGAGATGATGCGAGTTTTTAAACAATAATAGGGAAAAATATACAAACAAAACTCAGTAAAGCGACCAAAATCCAGGATTCAAACGTAAACACATATAGCAAAGAGTGAGGAAAACAACACAAATTAACATGCGAGCATAAGGATAACAGCAGAAAAAATAGAAGAGTCTTGCATAATAATAAAAAAGAAGAAACAAGAGAGCAAACTCATGGATAATAAGAAGAACACATACGAGCATAAACACACATAAAGAAAGAACAGGAAAGATCAGAAAATTATTTGAAGAAACCCTTTTCAGAAACCCTTAAAATTGAGATTGAATGATTTTAAAGAGGAAATTTGGGAAAAACCTTTGAAACGTCAAATAAAGCTGAGGCATGTCACAGATCTAAAAGAAATAAGCAAGTACAGAACCTCAGACGGCTTAGAGTTGCAGAGAAAACCCTAGAATGAGAAAGGTCTTGAGGAAAGTCGGATCCTGAGTCGAAAAGACTCATATTGCTTGAACACGCCGGAATAATGGCCGGAAAGCCATAGATCAACAGATCTGAGAAAGATCTAAAGAGAGCCATTGAGGTCGGGCTCCAGAACCTCGAGCAGCTTAGGTTTAAGGGTGAGAGAGAGTGAGTACAGACCATCCATGGCCTGGAATGCCATGGATTCCGGTGGAAACATGGTAGAAACGGGTGGGAGATGATTAGGGTTTCGGAGAGGCTAGAGAGAGTTTGGAAGAACAAGAGAATTTCAAGGCGGCGCCTCAGATAGAATGAATTAGGGTAAGGGGGTTATGGGAATTAAAAATGGAAAGGAAGAATCCCGGCCGTTGATCAAAATGATCAACGACCTGGAGTAAAGGGGAGCCGGGTGGGTTTTAAGATCGGGTCAGGTGTCGGGTAATTTAGGAATTGGGTAGGTTTCAATTTGGGGCGAGATTGGGGGTTAAATTGAGGTTAAAATTGAAAAGAAATGAGGCTATGATTGAAATAGAAACGGGCTAGATGTTAAATAGATAATTTTTCCCTTTTTATTTTTATAAAATAGTAATAATGATTTTAAAACAAATTAAAAACACTGAACTAATTAATAATATATAAATATTAACCCAAAAACACTGGAAATAATTTTAGAATTGTAAAATGCTATTAATCGTAAAATAGGCTATAATTGCGATTATATGCTATTTAGATTTAAAAATACCAAATAAATTTGTAAAATTATACAAAAATCGCCTTAATTATATTTTGGTGTAAATATGAGAGTAGAAATAAATTATTCAGCAAAATGATAATTTGGGAATAATTATTGGATTTTGTACTGCTAGAAATAGACAATAAATTGATTTTAAAATCTTAAAAATTAGGGAAAAATACCAAGACTCTTGGGTATGCTTATATATGCATGTACATGCTATTTTAAAGTGTCTTGTATGTAAAAAATACATAGGGAAAAATTGTGTGTCAACAATTGTACTATTCAATAGTGCACCACCTGGGTATCTCGCAAGGAGAGCTAATATCATATTTACAATATCCTTTGGAAATGTCAACTAATGCTAACAATTGATCCACCATTTTGGGTTACCCAAACCCCAGCTGGATCCTAATATCCCATCCTTCTCTAAAACTATATTTGTTAGCTTCTATAGGGCATAACTGATATGGGTGTGACCAATTGTACATACCTCTATTACTATTGAAACGAAACTCAGAATTCTTATATTTCTTTGCATGAATTGTGAATACTAATAATCTTCACTAACTTGGTGCCTTGTATCTTTATTCACCATGTTTTTTTACCTGTTGAAACTTGTATCTACCTTCTGATGCTCTCATAGCTTTTTACCGTATGGGTGGTTAGTTATTCATGCCTTAGGTCTCCTTATCAAGAAGCTTACACATCTTAATGGACACATGATCTGCTGAAGACCTCACATTTACTCATCATAAGCATGACGCAAAATCGAGTTCCTCTGACTCAAATCTTGTATAAGCACATTCAATCTCTTACCATTAGTGTTCTTTCTAGACGTAGGCATCGATGTATTACAAAGTTAATATAATTTAGGACTTTGAATGCTTACAACTGAGCTCTACTACATGATCTAGAGTAAGAAGAAAGGGTGACAGTCCTAAATGCCCCGTAGCCTCCTGCTTATAAGTGTGGTGCACAACACACCCATAAATAAGACTCTACTAGATACGGCTTGTAGACTCCTTGGAACAGACCTACTCTAATGCCAAGTTTGTCACACCCAAACTGGAGGGGGCACGATAGACACTCGGTCCTACCTAACCTAGCACCAACATAACGTGGATCCATAACCATGTTATCATGCGTAAATGGGCCAAAAAGGCTGCCATGAGATAATCTGATTAAAACATAAAAGAAAACTCAACAAAGGATGACCCAAAATGATATACAAGCTTACATACATGAGACATACGGGTCTATAAGGCCGCCATGACCATCAATACACATAACATTTGTCTACAAACCTCTAAGGAGTACATAAATATCTTAATCAGGACAGGACGCTGCCATACCCAACTATGTACATACATGCAACAATTATACCTACCAGCTTACTAGACAGCTCCGCAACAAAGGAGCGTGACAACCTTCAACTTATTTGAGTCACCTATTGTAAAGTATCGCCTGAATAACAATCTGTATCTGTGGGCATAAACACAATGCCCCATCAAGGGGTCGTCAATACAAAAGATGTATTGAATATCTAAAGCAAGTAAAGAATAAAAATATAAGATGAAATATGAAGGAAGAGTACATAAGTCAACCTGAAACTCATAAAAAGCCTCTGAAGGCATACACTATCACCATCACGGATATATATATACACACACACACACACACACACACACATGTCTGTAAAAAATCAAGCCACTCGACAGGGCCATATAATATAGTATCAAGCAACTCTCTGGGGCAAATCATGTCATATCATAACGTACCCGGCCTTAAAGATGAATCGGTCATACCCGACCTTTAAAAGTACTCGGTAATATCTCATAACATACACGGCCTCAAAGAGGACTCGGTTGTACCCAGCCACAAAGGGCTCAGTAATATCCAACTGATCAGTGGTTGCATAATAGGTGTCATGCCCGGCCAACTATAGCGCTGCTCAGTAGAGTAAAATAGATACATATATAATTGCAATGCAAGACCGACCACAAGCGATATCATGAATCCGGAAGAATGGCATCGGAAGGAAATACACAAGAACATGATCAATCTTTTGTCAGGGAATACTTAGGATTGTTCAATCTTGTGATATAAACATTATTTCGAAGGGAATATTTACCTTAAGTCATGCCAAGAAAGAAATTAGCCTTACAGACCTTAACCCCCTTGAGTCCTTGATACCTTCCAAGTAACTCTTCAAACAACTCAACTTAATCTATAATAGCATAAGGAGATTCATAATCAGTGCTAATGTAATTCGAGCAGCATCTCCCATGTAACAAGGGCCTCCTCCAATACCATATACAAACAAACACAACCAGAGCAATCCAACAACATATAAGTATCTATAACAAGACACCATATCACAACAATAAGTCACAACTATTTCACGACGAGCGGCAAGCTCCGATTAGAATCAGTATATCCCATATCACCCCTTATAAGCTTCTTACTTTAACTTAACAGTACTCTTAACCTGATAATGAATTCATTCATCAATGATTCCATCCTTATACCATATATTTATAACAAAAAAAATAATGCACAACTCCAACTATCCTCAATTACCAACTTTATTCACTAGTTCATGACTAATCCATCCATATAACTTAATCAACATCTTGATAACCTTAAGCACATGGAAGAACACAATATCGTTACCTTCTACAGTAGCTTCAAGTCGATATCCAAGTTATACTTAGCTTACAATAGCCCTTAATGGCAATACAACATCATAGAAGTGTTAATTTCCACTTAAGCTAATCTCACTTCCGATCTCAAGTTTCATATGTTTCTTTCTTCAATTCACTTGATAAACACACAGACATGCATAACAACATAAACCATATAATTATCAAGTTATTTCCCCAATTTCCAGCCATAACGACATGTATACATAGCCTTAAAACAATCCAACAAAAGAAAACAACATCTCTTCTCCTTTCAAGTGCTATCTTGTAATCTTTCACTCCATCACGACAAGCAACATGTAATTAATCTTAAACACAGCCCAAAGGATGTTAAACATACCTTAGTCAGTAGATACAATTTGAACCCTATGCTTAACTTAGCTCCACATCATCCTTATTCACATCACAACACCATAAAGGGGTTATTCTTCACCTTTTGCTAACTTTGGTGTTGATTATGGTGTATTATTTTGGAAATTTTTTGAATCCTTGGGGAACTACTACAAAAAGGACCTTTAGCGGCAATTATTTAATAGCAATAAATTAATTTCCGGTATTGATTCTATGAAGGTCAAATATTACCGGCAATTGAATATTTGCCGAGAAAGAACACCTTTTTACTGGCACTTGAAAACAATGGCCATTAAAAGTTATGCCTTTTACAATTATTTTAAGTCTTCCCGCTTTCTGATTTTACTCCCTCTATATCTTTTTCAACTCCCTTCAAATCTTTTTCATCTCCCTCCGATTTTTTATAACTTAAGTGTTTTTATCTTTTTTTTTAAATTTTTCTTTTTTTTTCGAAAACCCACGCCTCGGTGTAAACCCGCAAAAGAAAGCCCTCAGCCCCCAAGTTCATATCGTCAAAGCAAGACTCAGTTTTGTCGACCTTCAATCATCGGTGTTTCGGCCTGCAATCGCCGATTCTCTACCTTCAATCCCTCTGGGATTCCAAATCTCAGGTATTCCTCTATCTATCTCCATATCTTTAACTCGATATTTCTTAGGGTATTACTTATTGAAGTTATTTAGAAGTCCATTTATATGCAAACTGAAGTATTTCAAAATGGTAATTCATAATCTTTTAACAGCTCTAACCATTTTCCTTGCCTCAATTTAGATCCTTTTGCTTGAAAAAGTGTTGTAGACTCCAATGATCTGTAAATACCTCGCAAGACACGCCATAAAGGTAATGCCTCCAATTCTTCAATGCATGAACAATGGCTGCCAACTCTAAATCATGAACGCGGTAGTTCTTCTCATTGGGTTTCAACTGGCGTGAAGCATAAGCAATCACTCTACCTTCCTGCATCAAGACACACCCAATACCAATCCATGAAGCATTACAATACATTGTATATGAACTCGATGCTGAAGACAAAACTAGAATCGGAGTTGTGGTCAAGGCATTCTTGAGCTTCTAAAAGCTCTCCTTACACTCATCAGACCACCTGAATGGGGCACCCTTCTCGGTCAACCTAGTTAAAGGCGCAACAATGGACGAGAAACCCTTCCACGAAGCGGTGATAATATTCGGCCAAGCTAAGAAAAATCCAAATCTCAGTAGCTGAAGACTGTCTAGGCCAACTCTAAACTGCCTCAATCTTCTTCGGACCTACCTTGATCCCCTCACTAGACATAACGTGCCTCAAGAACGCCACAGAACCGAGCTAAAACTCATACTTGGAGAATTTAGCATAAAGCTTATTCTCCCTCAACGTCTATAGTACAATCCGCAAATGTTGCGCATGCTCCTCCTGGATACGAGGGTACACCAGTATATCATTAATCAATACTATGACAAACGAATCAACATATGGCTGGAATACCACTATTCATTATATGCATGAATGTCGTTGGGGCATTGGTCAGCCCAAAAGACATCACAAGGAACTCGTAGTGACCATAGCGGGTCCTAAATGTCATCTTCAAAATATCAGAGTCCCGAATCTTCAGCTAGTGATACCCAGACCTCAAATTAATCGTAAAGAACACTCTAGCTCCCTGAAGAAGGTCAAATAAGTCATCAATGCGCCGCAAAAGATACTTGTTCTTAATTGTAACTTTGTTCAACTGCCTATAATCAATACACATCCGCGTAGTACCATATTCTTCTTAACAACAAGAACCAATGCACCCCAAGGTGACACACTAGGCCTAATGAACCCCTTATTAAAAAGCTCCTGAAGCTGCTCTTTCAATTCCTTCAAATCTGCTGGTGCCATACGATACGGAGGAATAGAAATGGGCTGAATTCCTGACACCAAGTCAATACCAAAATCAATATCCCTGTAGGGTGGCATGCTCGGCAGGTCTGCAACACATTTGGAAAGTCTCGCACTATCGGAACATAGTCAATAGTAGGAGTATCAGCACCAGCATCCCTCATAAAAGCCAAATATGCCAAACACCCCTTCCCAACCATCCATTGGGCCTTCAGATATGAAATCACCCTATTGGGAACATATTCCAGAGAACCTCTCCACTCAATCCTAGGAAATCCCGGCATCGCCAATATCACGGTCTTAGCGTGACAATCCAGAATAGCATGATATGGTGACAACAAATCCATGCCTAGAATCACGTCAAAATAAACAATACTAAGCAGTAAAATATCAACTCTTGTCTCCAATTCCCCAATAGCCACCACACAAAACCGATATACACGATCCACAATAATAAAATTGCCCGCCGACATAGACACATGAACATGTGTAACTAAAGAATCACGGGGCATATCCAAATAACGAGCAAAATACAATGATACATATAAATAAGTGGAACTAGGGTCAAATAATATGGAAACATCCATGTGGCACACTGAAACAATACATGTTATCACTGCATCTGAAGCAACAGCCTCTGTCCTGGCGGGAAAAACATAGTCAAGCCTGACCGGCCTCCCCCTCTAGGGGGACCTCTAGCTGCCTGAACCCCACCTCGAGTTGGCTGAGCGGGTGGTGTAGTAACTGGTGCAGAAGTCATAGCCTGACCCTTTTGCTGAACTGGACCTCCGAAAAGATGGGGACAATACCTCCTCATATGTCCAAACTCTCCACACTCAAAGCAACTTCGATCCGTCAATGGCGACGGGGACTGAATCGGACCCCAAGAACCCGAATAACTACTTGAAGGACCTGGTACCGATGAACCCAGAACTTATGGAGCACGGGATGAACTGTGAGTTGTGAGGGCACTGAGACACGACTGACCCGGACGAGCAATGGATGAACCATGGCTAACTTATGCACCCCGATGAACCAAACGAGCCATTTGAGTGAGCCGATAAAGACGACCCTTGCTATGGTGGGACTGTCCTCCAGATGAGGCACTACTGAAAACACCCGAACCAAGAGACCTCCTGTACTACCTCATCTCCTTCTCCTTACTGCGAACATGCTCTAGGCATCTAGGAATATCAACAACAAACCAAACCTCACACCTGACGCAATCTCCCGAGTTATGACGAAGTGCAGTCCATTGGTGAGGCCATCAATGAACCTCCTAATCCTCTCCCTCTCTATTGGAATAACTCATATGGCATGACACTCCAACTCTAAAAATCTCATCTCATACTGGGTGACTGACATACCCTCCTAGCATACCTGCTCAAACTGCCGACAAAGAAGAGAACTGAGAACTTATGCCACGTAAGTTGTGCAGCACCGACTTGCCTGCTCAACTCATAGGCCTCCCACCATCTGAAGGATGCCTCTGACAGCTGAATAGTAGTAAATGAGACTCTACTAGTGTCCAGAATACCCTCCGTGCAATGGATCCACTGGCACCTGTCTATAAGAAATCCTGAGCATCCTCTGACCCAGCCCCACTGAACTTGGGAGGCTGAGCCTAGCAAACTACTCTAGCCTCTTCTGCTCCTCGTCACTCATAGGTGGACCAACCTGGGCTCGAGCAGTTGCAATCGGCTAGGCTGGTAGTACCCCAGGTGCCTGAAGTCCATGAACTACTTGGTTTGGAGTATGAGTTGTGCGAGTCTAAGCACCTCCCCCGGCCTGAGAAGTGGTTGGTGCGGCTGAACTGAAACCGCCCGAGCAAGGCTAGTGCATACAATCAATATCTGGGCCAAAGCCTCCTAAAGGCCTGGAAACACAATGGGCACAACTGGTGCCTGAGCTGGTCCTACTGGCTCAACCACATCCGGTATCTGCTCCTGAGCTGGAGCAACTGGTGGCTCCACAGGTGCTGCTTTAGCTACAGTACAAGCTACACCTCGGCCTCTACCGCGACCCCGGCCTCTCGCAGCCCTATCTAGTGGTACTGGTGGCCGTCTACTTGATCCAGTCGCATGTGTCCTCACCATCTATGAGAGAATAGAATAATAGAAGTTTAGTTTCCAGAATCAACAAATCTGCATGACAAGAGTACAAGAAAGTGAAGTATCCTAATGGTTCGGTAGCCTCTCAAAGATATGTACAGATATCTCTGTACCGATCCGCAAGACTCTACTAAACCTGCTTATGACTCGTGAGACCTAAGTAACCTAGTGCTCTGATACCAACTTGTCACGACCAGAATCCCAACCTATCGTGATAGCAACTACCACATTACTAGGCAAGCCGACAATCACATAGTAACTACGTATTTGAATTAAAAACGTGATTTTTATCAAGTTCAACAGTAGAAAATCTCATAGATAACTGATAAAAACAACTGAAACTCAACAACAACAAATCCCAAATTCCTAGTGACACCAAGTACATGAGCTACTTATGTCAACATAGTCTAAATCGCTCGTACAACTATCAGAGAAAATAGAACAGTACTGAAATATAAGAGAGTCAAGGTCTGCGGGCGTTATAGCAGCTACCTAGAAGTCTCCGAACAAGTACTATCACCATTCTAGCAACCACCGTGTCTAGATGTTCCTGGATCAGCACACGAAGTGCAGAGTGTAGTATGAGTACAACCGACACAATCTTCTCAATAAGTAATGGGACTAACCTTGGGTTGAAAGCAGTGACGAGCTTAGAACGATACAGCCCGAATAAAAGTAATGACAACACAGATATAACAAGATAATGACAGTAATAACTCGTAGAACTTCCATATTCAGCTCATATACAGTACAAAAATTTAGGCACAGATCTCATACCACTCAGTCCGAATAATGATAACATGATGTAACAATAAATGATAACAGAGTATAAGATATGATATGCAAATGAATAAATATGACTGAGTACATAGTTGCAACTTAAGCAAATAACTCAATAGCAGAAATGACCTCAGTGGGTCACAACCGAATAAACACATAGCCTAAACATGATTTCTAACATGGATCACAGCTCGATTACTCTAATACGTAGGAATTACACGGATAGAAACAAGACTAGATAATTACATTGTAACACAGAATCAACCGAGTCTTAATTAACACGGCGCATGCCCACACGCTCGTCACCTATCATGTGTGTCACCTCGATACCAACAATATAACATGTATTTCAGGGATACATACCCTCAGTGCCAAGTTTAGAAATGTTACTTACTTCAAAGTGCGCAACTCAATGCTCCAACAAACCCTTGCCTCGCGAATCGGCCTCCGAACGACTCGAATCTAGTTACAAACAACTTAATGTAATCAATACAAGGTATAGGAATCAATTCCATACGATAAAGCTAAATTCTTAAACAAAATTTAAAATGTCAATCCTGGGCCCATGACTTGGAACCTGACAAAATATACAAAATTCGAACACCTATTTAATAACGAGTCCAACCATAGCAAAATCATCTAATTTCGACTACAAATCGACCGTAAAATCTCCAAATCTTACTCTCCAATATATGAGTCAAAAATACCAAAATTCTAACTTAGATTCATGATAAATGGGTATTCAATATTCATAGACAAAAATGAACAAAAATCACTTACCTCTTCAATCTAGGAGAAAACCTCTCAAAAATCGTCTTAGCCCGAACTCCAAAATTCTCAAAATAAGAGAAGAACTCAAACCCTTGATTTTTAAAACATTGCCAGCATTTCCGCTCCTGCAAACACACCAGCCACACCTGCGGCTCCGCTTTTGCGAAAGCAATCCCGCTTGTGCGGATTTTCATTAAACTCCTGATCAGCTACTTCTGCGGCTCAAATCCCGCTTTTACAGGTCCGCTTCTGTGGTCCAAGCCCTTACCTGTGGGAGCGCACGAAGCCTTCTGCTTCTGTGATCCCTGAGCCCTGACCAAAATCCGCATATGCAGAAGCTTCGTCGCTTCAGCGGGCTCACAGATGCGGAAATACCCTCGCACCTGCGACCACTGCCCAACTCACTCAAGACCGCAACTGCGACCCCATGGCCGCTTCTGCGGCTCCACATAGGTGTGTCAATGGATATTTGAAACCCGACTAAACTGACCGAACCGTACCGCACCAAACCGATTTTTAGGTTTGTTTTAAAGAAACTGTAAGTTTTTATATAAATCTATAACTGAACTGATAATTAGGGTAGGTTTTTTATTTTATAAAAATAAATCGAAAATACCGAACCGTACCGAATAAATTTTACATGTAGAAAATATATTTATATAGTAAGTTTAAAACTAATAAAGCATTAAATTTTCATTGGGCTTGGAATTATGAAAATTGTTACAAGCCAATAAGTAATTAAATTCAAAATACTAATTCCTAAAACCTATTATGCTACTTATACTTAAACTAAGTTATTTCAAGTATCTTTATTAGCAAGACACAAAGTATTCTAGCGATTATGAGTAGCAAACTACAATGTATTGAATATATTTCCTTTCATATAATTTAGATTTATATTTTTGAATATTAAATATAGACTTTATTCTTGAGTCCCAGCTTGGTTAATATCTTTTCACTCGTGTCATTTATATTTTCTTTGCTTTTACTTGGTTTCTTTTACGCTGTTGTCGAATAGTTAATGGATCTACACTCTAGCCATCTTTTATTTTATTTAACTCATCACCCTTTAAAAAGTAAAAATGTCTAGAGAGTTTTGATAAGTCCTATAAAAGCACGTATGTTATTGAATTTTACTTCTATTGGTGAATTTTACATGACATTTAAAAAATTACCTAAAATTAATCGAATTGCACCGATCCCTAAGTAAAACCGACATGGTTGGGACGGTTTCGAAAAGTATAATTTTGGTTATACATAATAGAATAACCAAAAAATTGGTATGGTATAAATTTTAAAAAATAACCGGCCAAACCGAACCATTGACACCCCTAGCTCCACACCTGCAGCCAAAACCTCGCATTTGCAGTTGCACCAGAACTGAAGCACCTCAGATATTCCTTAAGACCCAAACTCAATCTGTAATCAATCCGATTCTCACCCATGGCCCACGGGACCCCATCCAAACATACCAATGCATCCTAAAATACGATACGAACTTAGTCGAAGCCTCAAATTGCATAAAAAAACCTCAAAAAAATACAAATCGCACCCCAATTCAAGCCTATTGAAACTAATGGATTTTCAACTTCTACAATGAATGTCGAAACCTATCAAACCAACTCTGATTGACCTCAAATTTTGCACATAAGTCATAAATTCCACAACATACCTATTTCAACTTCCGGAATCAAAATCCGAGCCCAGTATCAATAAAGTTAACTCTCGGTCAAACTTTTCAACTTTCCAAATCTTCAATTTTCCAACTTTCGCCTATTCAAGCCAAAATGACCTACATACCTCCAAATCAATATCCGGACATACTCCTAAGTCCAAAGTAACCATACGGAGCTATCGAAACTATCAAAACTCAATTCTTGACTCGTTTACACATAAGTCAATATTCGGTCAACCATTTCAACTTAGGCTTCCAACCTTGGGACTAAGTGTCCCAAGTCATTCTAAAACATCCCTGAAACCAAGACAAACACCCCTGGCAAGTCATATAACCACAATGAACATTGAATATGCAATAAACGAGGGAACGGGGCTACAATACTCTAAACGACCGACCGGGTCGTTATAATTATATGTCATTGAATAGATGATAATTTTTGTATGCAAAAAAGTATTATTGCTTTTAAATATGATGAAGATGAAAGTCATACTAGTAAATTTATAAGTAATACTATCCATGAAGTTGCTTTATTTTATAATCTTGAAGAAAAAGTTTTGTGTATGTCATTTCATAATGCTTCTAACAATAATGCTGCTATATAAGAATTAAAATTCCATCTACACCCACCACTTCCTAAAATATTTCATGTTAGGTGTGCATGTCATATTTATAACTTAATTGTTACGAGTGGCCTTGAATTATTTAAAAATGATATTAGTTTAGTTAGAAGAGTTGGTGGTGTAATTCAGGGAAATAATAGAAGTGCTAGATGAAACGCATTTAAAGATAAATGTAAACAATATGGATAAGACAAAGACTCATGCAAGAAGAAATAGTTACTAGGTGGAATTATATTTATTTATTATTAAGATGATGCTATAAATATAGAATGCCTATAACTGAAGGGGCATGAGTACACCACAGCGGTACTCAGTAAGTGCCAAGCCTAACCTCGGTCGGGTAGTGACGAGGAAGGTCAAGGCCCTACTGAGGCTAAATAAAATATAAGGGTTGACAGTGCAAAATATACAGTGTAAATAAGCAACACAAGATATAAAGGACCGCAATAACTATCACAGAGTCAAGTAAAACACAGTAAGAGAACACAACTCATCTCCAAGATAACAACCGGGGATCTCCCAGGATACCGTCCTGTAGTCCCCAAATATAAATATCATATCCATTGGATCTCCCGGGTGCAGTCCCGTAGTCCAACTCAAAAATTTGCAGGGGGATCTCCCGAAATGCAATTCCGTAGTCCCAAAGTAAACATACAGGGGAGCTCCCGGGATACCATCCCGTAGTCCCAAAGTAAAAGTGCAGGGGGATCTCCCGGAATACCGTTCTGTAGCCCCAAAGTAAACATGCAGGGGAGCTCCCGGGATACCGTCCCGTAGTCCCAAAGTAAATACGCGGTAACAATAAGAATTCAATCCAATCAATTTCATATCAAAGTGAAGCAGGCAATCCTAACCTAGCATGGTTCACGTAATACAATTAAGGCAAATAGAGCATATTAGTCAAGTACACATGCTTCTCTAGGCTACAACAGGTTTAGTTTCCAAACAGCGTAAGTAAGAAAATGAAGAACACAATTCAAGGCTATTTTTAATGAATAACCGGATTTCCAATAATTAGCACAAGTACGCGCTCGTCACCTCACGTACGAGGCATTTCAATTACCACAACATCAATCCTAAGGGGAAAGGTCCCCCACACAAGGTTAGACAAGCCACTTACCTCGAACCGGCTCAAAATCAACCCGAGATCACGTCCTTGCCACGAGTATTCGACTCTAAATGGCCCCAATTTATTCAATTCAATTTCATAATGTAAATAACACCTCAAGTAACTCATTCCACAATTAAATTCTAAGCTAATATGCAAAATTAGGTAAATAACCAAAACGCCCCCCCCCCCCCCCGGGCCCACATCTCGGAATCGGGTTAAAATTTATGTTTTCAGAAGCTCGCACTCTCACGAGTCTAACCATATCAAAATTATCCAAATCCCATAACATTTCGACCCTCAAATCCTCAAATCTATCCGAGAGGATTTTCTAAACTTTTCCAACTAAATTCACAAATTTAATGCCAAAACATGTAATAGATTCAAGTAATCTAACCAAAATTAAGTTAAGAACACTTACCCCGTTGTTCTCTACGAAAATCTCTCGAAAATCGCCTNTGTCACGACCCCGGTTCGCCCTCCGTGAACCTTCATGACGGCACCTAGTCTCTACGACTAGGTAAGCCTAAATTGCGGAAAAGAAACCAAAAATTTGCGGAAGTAAAACAATTTAAAACAGAAATAAGAAATAACCAGTGTATAAATGTGCCGCTCGGAAAACACCATATTTAACTCTCAAAACCAATACGTAAATCCAAGACCCGGAAATCCATGAATCACAAGCTAAGAAGTACTACACAGCTCTAACTCCAGAATGTCTAACAAGAATTGATAATACAGAAAGGCTAATACTAAACAGCAAGAATAGAAATAGACTCCTCGGTCTGCGGACGCGACAAATATACCTTTAAGTCTCTATAGAAGCGCCTCGCCTCAAGGATGATAAGACTGAGCGAAAGTACCTGGATCTGCACATGAAAAACATGCGCAGAAGGGGCATGAGTACACCACAGCGGTACTCAGTAAGTGCCAAGCCTAACCTCGGTCAGGTAGTGACGAGGAAGGTCAGGGCCCTCCTAAGGTTAAATAAAATATAAGGGATTAACAGTGTGAAATAAACAGTGTGAATAAGTAACACAAGATATAAATGACAGCAACAACTATCACAGAGGCAAGTAAAACACAGTAAGAGAACACAACTCATCTCCAAGATAACAACCGGGGATCTCCCAGGATACCGTCCTGTAGTCCCCAAATATAAATATCATATCCATTGGATCTCCCGGGTGCAGTCCCGTAGTCCAACTCATAAATGTGCAGGGGGATCTTCCGGAATGCAATTCCGTAGTCCAAAGTAAACATACAGGGGAGCTCCCGAAATACCGTCCCGTAGTCCCAAAGTAAAAGTGCAGGGGGATCTCCCGGAATACCGTTCCGTAGTCCAAAAGTAAACATGCAGGGGAGCTCCCGGGATACCGTCCCGTAGTCCCAAAGTAAATACGCAGCAACAACAAGAATTCAATCCAATCAATTTTATATCAAAGTGAAGCAGGTAATCCTAGCCTAGCATGGTGCACGTAAAAAAATTAAGGCAGTTCAGGCAAATAGAGCAATTTAGACAAGTAGACATGCTTCTCTAGGCTACAGCAGGTTAATTTCCAAACAGTATAAGTAAGAAAAGAAAGAACACAATTCAAGGCTATTTTTAATGAAAAACCGGTTTTCCAACAATTAGCACAAGTACACGCTCGTCACCTCACGTACGAGGCATTTCAATTACCACAATATCAATCCTAAGGGGAAAAGGTCCCCCACACAAGGTTAGACAAGCCACTTACCTCGAACAAGTGCAAGTCAACCTGAAAACCACGCCTTTGCCACGAGTATCCAACTCCGAATGGCCAAAATCTATTCAATTAAATTTCATAATGTAATTAACACTTCAAGTAACTGATTCTATAATTAAATTCTAAGGTAATACGGCAAAATTAGGTAAAATGACCAAAAGGACCTTGAACCGCATCTGCGGTTTTTCACTTAAGCCCCAATTTTCGCTTCTGCAATCCCTTTTTATGCATCTGCGGCATCGCAGTTGCGGCCCCTAAGCCGCTTCTGCGGTTTCCAGCCTTCCCAGGCCCCTTCCGCTTCTGTGCTCCTTTTCCCCGCATCTGCAGCATCGCACCTGCGGTCCCCAATCCGCAGGTGCGGAAACACCAGAAGCAGAAAATCTGAAGCTTCTTCAAAAATTCCAAACTCTCCGTCAACCATCTGAAATCACCCCGAGGCCCCCCGGGACCTCAACCAAAAGCTCAGACATCACCTAATACCTTATTCAAACTTGTACCAATCTTAAAAACACTTCAAACAACATCAAATCAACCAAAACACATCTGATTCAAGCCTAAGTTTCAAAAATCTTCTAAATCACATTTTTATCAAAAACCCAACCAAACCACGTCCGAATAACCTGAAATTTTGCACACACATCCCAAATGACATAACGGAACTACTACAACTCTTGGAATTCCATTTCGACCCTCGGATCAAAATCTCGCTATCAAACCGGAACTTCAAAAATTCAACCTTCGGCATTTCAAGCCTAAATTAGCTACGGACCTCCAAAACACAATCCGAACACGCCCCTAAGCCCGAAATCACCAAACGGAGCTAACGGAACCATCGGATTTCCATTCCGAGGCCGTCTTCACACTGTTCTGATTATGGTCAAATTTCCAAGACTTAAGCTCTCATTTGGGGACTAAGTGTCCCAAAACTCTCCGAAACTCAAAACCGAACGTCTCGACAAATCAAAATTGCAGAAATAAGCTTGGGGAAAGCGGTTAATAGGTGATCGGGGCGTAGATTCTTAAGAAGACCGGACGGGTCGTCACAAGGAGCGACCTAGCTCCAGTTCCTTCAACTATCTCAAACTTAACCATAACCATTCTTTCACCTATCCCGGAATCTCGGGTTTGCATCACATATAGTTTTATAATAATGTTTTGTGGCTCAATTTTGTCATTCGCATTTGTATTAAGTTTTAGTTATTTCACAAATAGCCACTTTTGTATTTTTAGGTTGCAATTGTAATTACTTTGCAATTATAGCCCACGCACGCATTATTACATTAGTTTACCGGAAAGCAACCTTTTGTATTTGTAAAATATTAAATAATTATTTTAAAAACATGTCCAGGCATGAAAATAATTTTTATAATTTATTAACTATTTTTTAAAAATTGTTTTAGCGATTAAATATGTATTTAACAAATAGCCCCTTTCATTTGGACCCAGCCAATTAGACAGCCCAATTTTTAATCCCAAATTAGCCCAAAATCTACCCAAGCCCAAGTCCCATCTGAGCCTAACCCAATTAAGCCTACCCGACCCAATACCCCGGCCTATCCTGGCCGTTGATCATTTTGATCAACGGTCCAGATCTCCTCTTACCTTAATTAAACCCATATACCCCCCCCTAACCTAATCATTTCCCACCCTTCCCCGCCTTCATCTGTTCCCTCCTCTCTCAACTACTCTCTACCTAAACCCTAATCTTTAGGCGCCGTCACTCACCTACTGCCTCCTATGGTGGTTCTTCACCACCTCAGGCCTCTAATGGCCTCTTGCTTGCTATGGTGTTCCATTTCCTGGATCCTTGAGGAGATCCTCAAGGGACTTAGGCGGTCTGTTTACACCTTGGGTTTTCCTGCTGGTTTTCGGCTATTTGGTTCGACCTTGAGTAAGATCTTTCTCATTTTTCGTCTTGAATTCATGGTCTCCTAAGTCTAAGATCGTCTCTGTTGCCTTTCTAAAATCCCTATTTTTTTTTATCCTTTGATCTTCTCAGATCTGTCAAGATCTGAGATAAAGCAAACTTACTTCACTTGTTTTGTATAAAAATCTTCTGGTTTTACGAGTGGCTTTCCATTTTCTTAAACTAGGATTTCCTGAAAACCCTTTTTCTTCAAAATATTTTACTGACTTTAAGTATTTAATCTTCAATTTGCATATGTTTTTGACTGATTTTGTAGAGTCTGCTTCAAACCTCACTAGTTTATGCTGAAACCCCAATTTTCTTCGACATTTTGTTTAGATTCTAAGTCCTTCCATGATACTGGTTACATAATTTGTTCTCTGCTTTGACTTTCATGATTTCTCCCTTTTGTCTAACTCAATGTCTTGTGATTTTATCCTAGTTCATTCATCTCTATTAGGGTATCTGATTCGATTTCTCGGCTAATTTCTGTATGTTTATGAAATTCTATTTTATCCTATTTGTCTATTTTTGGAAAACCTATATTTTCTCCCTAAAATCAGTACTGTTTGAATTTCTGACCCACTGATTGGCTCTGTTAAAAAAATATGTGCTGATTCTTGATTATTTCCTTTATTTACGACCTTAATTAGTTTTCTTACCTTATTTGAATCTACTGTAATACTTGCTGATTCTTACTAATCGTTTCCTTAATTGAACTCCTATTTATTCACCCCTAATTGCCTACTCTGTACCTAAGTCTTACTTGATTTATTTCCTTAAATATTTGTCCTGCTCTTTACCGTTGATTGATTACCCCTTGATTAAGGGGAGACTTTACTGATTTTACGTGTGTGATCGATTCTGAAAATTTCCCTAATTGCTACATAATTGATTCTTTACCTTATTCTTTTTAACTCTTGATTACTATATATGTTCTCCCCTACCCTCACTTCTAGACACAAACATTAGTTCACTGCTACACTTACACTCTAAAAGCTCTCTCTCTGTTCTTCTATGTTACTTGTGATACTCATTGGCCTGGCCAGCTGAAAGCCAAGGCTAGAAATTGCACAATACCTGTCTTACATCTTGTGTTCTCTTTCCCTAACTGGTATGCCTCTGAATAAATTTTAGAATCTAAATCCTATGTGTTTTATTAATGCCTTAGTTCATCAGTCATGAGTTAATTTTTTGCTCCTGTTTACTGTTTATCCAGCATGCCCAATGTTGCCTTGTTCAATATGTGATTAGCATGTCTCAACTTTAGTTGCCTGTCTACTGTTTATCTAGCATGCCTAATGTTTCCTTGTTCAATATGTGATTAGCATGTCTACATTATGAATGTTTGTGTGGTGTTTTGCCTAGTGTGTTCATTTAAGTCCTTTCCTCCTATGCTTTGCTAAGTCATCTAGTCTCTCAAGGCAACTCTAGTAGTGTGTTTGAGGTTTATGTGTTCTCAACATCTTTGCTCCATGTCTCAATTACCTACCCATGTAACTAACTCAGTAATTCTGTATATCTGTTTGCTTCTGTGTTCCACTATACACTAAGGTGTGTTCTATGTAACCCCAACCCCTCTCTCCCTGTGTGGAACCTGCTTGCCAAGTGTTTCTGAATGTGGTTGTTCTGTGATTTGTGTTTTGATTTCAAAGTGTTTTCATTCTTTTCTCAACCTGTTTTACTACCAAACTAGTACTGGTTTTCAGAAAATCTTTTCACCCCTAAGAGTCCTCTCTATGATGTTTACCAAATTCTTTTAAGAATTATACACTCTCACTTATCCTTAGATTATTAAGTCCTGCCCCTCTAGTATGTGTACTGCTTAGAGATCCCTGAGATCTCTCTGAACTCTGGCATATCAGGGTTGGCTCTTCCACACTACACATAATCAGTCCTTATTTGAGAAAGTCTAGTTGTGAGCACTGATCGCTACCAACTTCGCACCACTAAAAAGTAGCGAGAGAGGGTCGCAATAGCTTTTACCCGATTTTGGGTTGGGATCGAATCCACAGAGAGCTAGGATTGGAATCGAGTATCTATTTAGCTTAGGATTGCGTGTGGGCTCTTAATTGGTCTTCTATTCATTTTTGGGTTTTCTTTATATTCTACTATGACCAAACTACAAATTATAATTGCAACTAAATTAGACTAAGAGTAAATTGCTACAAGTTGTATCTAATGGTTTAAAAGGTACTATGGTAGTGACTTTCACCTAGGTGGCTAATTGACAGGTAATTGCATATAAGGCACGATTGACATGGTTGGGAAAATATGTTATAACCGTTGCTCGATACTACCCACTCTACACCTCTCGGTAGAAAGAGTGGTTTTGCCCAATTGACTCTCTCAAGATCAATTAGGTATGCATATTTGCCCAAGCAACTAGGGTTCAAGTCGGGTAATTACACTCTCGAGGTTTAACCCTTTAATTGGGACTATCAAATCTCTTGAGTCCATCCCAATTCCTTGTTGAGTCAATTTGGGAGACTTAGGTTCTCTTTCTCAAGAAGAGCCTAAGTCAACTTAGCACAAACTAGTGTTTGAAACCGCTAATTCACAAATTAAATCATAAAATTGACCCAAATAACAAACACCCATAGTCAATCTAACCTTAAATCACAACACCCATCAATTACTCACACTAGGGTTGAGCCACAACCCTAGCTAATGGGTCTAGCTACTCTTGCTTCAAGAGAAAATAAGAGAAATAGATGAAGAGAAAGACATATTAGTTAATTACTAAAGTAAATACAAAGTTTCAATGATTAAAACTACGTAAAGATGCCAAAAATAGCTAAGAAATGTCTTCTCACGAGTGCAGCTACAGTGTTCTAATATCTCATACCCTAAAAATGGAAAAAATGTTCTATTTATACTAAGCTGGAAAAATTGGACAAAATTGCCCCTGCGGGGTCAGTGCGGACCACACAAAATGGTGTGCGGCCGCACTAGGCTCTTGACTCTGATTAGCTCTCTGAACCCAGGCTCCGCGGACCGCACAGAATGGACTGCGGCCGCGGAGGCATCTAGCGCGGTCCACACAAACACGATCGCGGACCGCACAGGCTTGAACCTTGGCACTTGACATCTCTCTGAAGTTTGCTTCCGCGGACCGCACAAAATGGTGGTGCGGCCGCGGTGTCTTCAGTGCGGGCCGCACAACATCTACTGCGGCCGCACTGCTTTGATGCCTTAAAATCCACTCTCTGAATCTCCCTAGTGCGGACCGCACAAAGTGTAGTGCGGCCGCACTAGGCTTGTTTGTCCTGAGTAGGCTTGTCTTTGATACTTGTACAGGTTTCACTCCTTTTGAGCCGATTTTTGACATCTCGTCACTTTGTTGCTCAAACCTGCAATCAAGCACAACGTATGAGCCTTTTGGAACTATTTTGTAAGAATTTATAGTCAAAGCTTAAGCAAGAAGGAGCATGAAACACGTCAAAATCCCTAGTTATCAACTCCCCCAAACTTAAGCTTTTGCTTGTCCTCAAGCAAACAAAATAAGACCCGCCTCTTAAGGGAAAATTCGAGAAATTTTCAGCTTTCCTAAAGCAACCTCAACTAGCATCAATTGGGACTAACAATTGCCCTCGACACACATGAGTCATTAACAATATTTAACCTTTCAAAAACCATGGACAAAGTGCGACACAAGAGCATCAAGAGTTGACTCAACACATCAAAGAACTCTTTTCAATTACTTTGGTCATTGTGGAACCCAAACTCACACATCCTCAACTCTCCCTAAGCAAACCTCACCTTTAGAATATTGGCGCACAAAACGAGGTTATTGGAAATTCACTCATCTCTCTCAAGGAAAGGTCACAAGTCCAGCTCTAAGTACCATATGCTTGCCCCTTATGTAAGTATCCACTAATGTAAGCTTCATTCGACTCAAGATCATATAGGACTTTTGTGGAGTCACTGTAAAGGCTTTTGGTTTAGGGTAGGACAAGTTTTTGTTCAAGTGGGTTCCATCTTCCTTTAAGCACTTCTTTTGATTCATTTGGCACAATTCACTTGACTCTTTGAGTCATTTCATTTCATTCTAAGGGGTTAGAGAGACACATTGTCACTCTTTCTTATGCATTTCAAACGTTTTCTCCATTTTCAACTTTCCACACCTTTCTTTCTTTGCTTTTCTTTGGATCCCTTTTCATTCTTTTTCACACTGAACTTTCTCTTTGCCTTTTTGCTTTTCTTTCTTTTTCATTGCCTTTCCTTTTCTTCATTTTTGTGCCTTTTTGCCACTTTGTTGCAATCCTCGTCTCTCCCCCCAAACTTATACTTTTGCCATGTGCTAAAGGAAAGATCGGGTGCCAAGAGAGGATATCTTTTAGAACGGGTATAGGCTTGTATCATGGTTCTTGAAAGAAAAAGGTCTAAGGCTCAAAAGGGTTAACTAGGGATCATATCACTGGTAGGCTATGGAATTGTTCAAACTATCATTTGGATCAAGGAGAGCCTATAATCATGTCGTAAGTAAAAATTCACCTAGGATTTTGCCTCAACAAACATTCAGGGCAAGTTCTAGACCAATGGCTCGGGACTTGGACTTGCAATTCAATTACTCACCACACAAGCTAAGGGATTGCTAAAGACATAGAGTCAGGGACCCACAATGACCTTAGATACGATTTGAGCACACAATGGTCCCGAAAAACCACTTGATGATTATCGGCCAACACAAGAGTCTCAAGGTCACAACTTTCACCATCCTAAACACAACAATTTGTTTTTGACCATAAGATCAAAGCCAAATGTGTTAGGCCCAAGTGAAGCTTTGCTTGAGGTACCCTTAACTACTAACTACTAAAAACCAAAAGAAAAACGGATGAAACCCTTAAGAAGTTTGTCACGCCATCCATCATTGGGAAGAGCCACCCGGTTCACACAACATTCCACCTTTGGAAAGAACCGTGGCATTAAGAAAACCAAAGGTTTATTGCAAATTTCGAAAACAAGAAGCTATGAATCACAAATAAGAAGCTAAAACCAAAATTTTTTGTGGAAAATAGAATAAATATATACAAGAGGGGATTTTAATATACAACGGGGGATGAATATATACAATATGGTGTCACTTTATATATAGACCAACGGAAATAAAAGTGCGATAATATCAAATTATATATAGACCAAATGAAAATCAAGAAAGCATAAAAGTATCAATATATACAGTCATCCAAAATGTAGTGCTCACCCCCTCAAATGAAAGCTGGCATTGTCCCCAATGCCAACATAAGCACTAAAATTATAGAAAAAGGATATAGAAGGCTCCCTAAGCCGTGTCTGTCTGCATAGGATCATGGGTGGTCCCTGGATCCTCTGTGTGCTCGGGAACCTCAGACTAGTTCCCGGTGGTCTGCTCTGCTGCTACTGGGACCTGGGCTTGGACCTGGACAGGCTCTGGAACTGGTACATCCTGTGGCTGACTGGAGGAAGCCTCCGGTGGGTCCGCCAACTGGATGATGGCATCATCTGCTCTAGGGATCGTCCTCTTCCTCTTCGGAGGCCTCTAGGTCTGCTCCGGCTGTGGATGAGCTGCTGGGACTGGATCATCAAGCAACATGTCCAAAGGCAGCTGGTCTGCCTTCAATCTATCAACATCTGCCCGTAGCTCCTTTACGGACTCCTTGGAGGCCCGTGTTTTCCGTAGCTTCCTATGCTCCTTAGCAAGCTCCTTGAGAGCCTTTCTTTGTGAATCCACTGCCTTTGTGAGTGCATCCTGAGTGTTGAGGATCTTTTTCTGGTTCTCAAGTATCTCTTTGAGCGCATCCTCGATCGACTGGGGTACCTGTGGGGCTGGGGGAGCTGACTGAGCCGCTATAGTAGTAGTCAATATGGACAACTTGGACGAGGCAGTCTGCATCCAGTTGTTTATACTTAGCAGGGCCTGGCTCAGCCGGTGGGCAGTGATGGGACGGGCCCGGCTAGATGGGATCTCCGGGCCTGCTGATGTGGAAGGGCCAGGAGGAATGGCTGAAGATGTGGAAGGTCCGGGAGGCATATCAGCAGAAATGGAGGTAGGCTCAGCAGGGACCTCTACCACAACTGGCTCTTCAGACTGGCCAGTTGGGGCAGAAATGGGGCTTTGTAGTTCTTGTCCTTGGGGTTGTCATTCCCCTTCAAGCTATACCAGGAGAACGGGGCTATCGCCTTGACCTTGACATCGTAGGGCTTCTTGTCCACCTCCAAGTCCCGAAAGTACATATTGAGGGTGCTCGGGAAAGGGTAGTTTCGGTCATGCTCTTCTCCCACTAATGAGATAATGCGGGACATCACATTCCCCACATTATGGGGTATCCTGCCATAATCAAAGCAACCAAAACAGCCCGGTGGAGAGGAAGGGTCTGGTCATGTGTAGTAGGATCCAACTGGCTACAAACAAATGTCTCCCAACCCCTCGCCTCAAAGTTCAAGGTCCTCCGCAATATTTTGATCCCAGCACTCAACCAATCAGGAACGGTATCTGGATTGCCAGGTATTGAGCTAACCATGGACGGACCTCCTCGCCTATCTCCAACTTTGCCAAGTACAAAGCTTCATCCTCCTCATTGAAACCCAAGTATTCGTTGAGGTATTTCCCATCAAACAACACTGTCTTGTTGCGAACCTTGGTCACTTTGGAGCCCTTTTTGATGTGGGCTACATTGCAATAGAACTCTTTGACCATGTGTTCGTTGGCGTCCACACAGTCATCTAAAAAGTACTCCCAACCCACTCTAGTTCTGAACTGTCTCTGCACGTCAGGGTTGTGGGGTATTAGATCTGTGTCAATGAAACTCCGCTCCGGTATCAACTTTCTCACCGGCCACCACTCCCTAAACTTGTGGTAGGCCACCTGGCTCACAAACCTATCCTCCCAAACATCAGGCTTTCTAGTTCGGGCAATGCCTCCAACCTGAGGCTCACCACCCCCAGCTATCTCCTCATCCCCCTGTACCTCCTCCTCACCTCCGTCTGCACTCTCCCTGGATAATGAAGTTGTGGGGGAGGTGGAGTATTCACCACTGCCGGCTGCTGAGCCCTCAGACGACTCAGGGGGAACATGCTCTGGTGCTTGGGTAGTGGGTGGTGGTGGAGGGGTATCTCTTAGCCTAAATCTCTCCGGCCAGTCTTTAACATATTCTGGCACGGAGTCTGAAGAAATTTCCCTGGATGGTTGATACTCACTCCCCGAGGAATGGGAAGCAGCTCTGTCTGCAGCTTTGATTAGTTTCCTGGTCTTTTTTATGTTTTCCCGAGCTTGGGGAGTGAGTTTTATCATCTTCTTCTTCTCTCCACGGGAGGGTTCTCCTTTTCCCGGTTGTTTTGAGCCTTTTCTCACCATTATCTGCAAACATCATTCAATGTATTTGTTAGTATCAATCAAGGCAGGTCAAGTTATTGCAGCAGAACAAATTGCAGAACAGAAACATAGTGTTGCAAACAGTTGCAGAAATTGCCTAGTGCGGACCGCACAAAATGGTAGTGCGGCCACACAGGGACCATCGCGCACTGCACAAAAATGACTACGGTCTGCACAGGTATGGGGTTCCAAAAACCTGGTCTCTGAATCTCACCAGTACGGACCGTACAAAACCAACCGCGGCCGCACGGGGCCAGTGCGGACCGCACAAAATGTAGTGCGGGCGCACTGGGCAAAGGTCACCTGGACACAAGATGGCACCGCGGACCGCACAGCAATGACCGCGGTCCGCGCTACGTGCCCAGACATGGCACTGAGTTAGGGTTCATCAGATTTTGCTTTTAAGTCCAAATTTTTACCTAATTAGGGTCCCTAAATGTTTTCCCAGTCCATTATACTCACTAAATCCACATGAATCATCATTTAAACTAACTTAACCTAAAAGTCTAACTAATTACGGGAAAAAAAGAACTATAATCTAAGAAAAATGAAGATAAAAATGAAATTAGACAATTAAACAAGGAAGAATTGAGGGAAATGTTACCAGATATAGAGATGAAGTACAACTAATCAATGTCAAGCAAGAATTACGATGAAGATGCAAAAGATGAACAGTAAAAAGTAGTTCAGAGGTTCGATTGTGCGAAAAGGGTAAAAGGAGGCCCTCAGGGTCTATTTATAGAAAAACCCATGGGGCCCATTCTCACATACCAGTGCGGACCGCACAAAATGGACCGTGGTCCGCACTGGGTTGTTAGATCAATTCCAACTCAGTAACCCACCGCGATCCGCAATAAATGGACTGCGACCGCGGTGGTCCACCGCGGACCGCACTAAATCAACCGCGGCCGCGGTGGCAAACTTCAGAGAGCAATTTTTGTCACCTTGTACCAGTGCGGACCGCATAAAATGGTAGTGCGGCCTCACTGGAAACTTCAGAGACCTGTGTAATTTTTCAGTTATGTCCTGCACTGCATCAACTCAATCCTGTAACATCTCACAACCAGTTAGCCCAAAAATCAATCCTATACTACAAAGAAAATCGAAGGAAACAAAAAGAAAAACACATGGGTTGCCTCCCAAGAAGCGCCTGATTTAACGTCGCAGCACGACGCATGTTACCATTCAATCCTTTGAAATGAACAACAGCTACCACATGGCTATCTTCAAACTTCCCAAGATAATACTTGACATGGTGCCCATTCACTCTAAAGACTTCACCATTTTTGTTTTTCAAATCAAGAGCACCAAAAGGGGTTGCCAACACAACTTCAAACGGTCCACTCCATTTTGATTTAAGCTTTCCCGGAAACAGACGTAACCGCGATGAACAAGAGAACCAAATCACCAACTTTGAACTCCTTTCCACGAGCATATTTATCATGAAGGTACTTCATCTTGTCCTTACAAAAGGATGAACTAGAGTAGGCATGAAACCGGAATTCATCAAGTTCATTGAGTTGTTCAACACGAAGATTGGCCGCAACATCCCACTCAAGATTAAGCTTCTTCAAAGCCCACATGGCCTTGTGCTCTAACTCCATTGGTAAATGACATGCTTTACCAAACACCAACCGGTACGGCGACATACCAATTGGGGTCTTGTAAGCGGTCCGGTAAGCCCATAGAGCATCATCTAACTTTTTAGACCAATCGGTCCTATTGGCATTGACAGTTTTGGACAAAATGCTCTTGATCTCCCTGTTAGACACTTCAACCTGGCCGCTTGCTTGAGGATGATAAGGCGTAGACACTTTGTGGTTGACACCATACTTGGAAAGCAAGGCATCAAAAGCTCTATTACAAAAATGCGATCCTCCATCACTAATAATTGCCCGAGGTGTACCAAACCTTGTGAAAATGCTCTTCTTCATAAATGTCACCACACTCCTAGCTTCATTATTGGGAAAGGCCACGGCCTCAACCCATTTTGACACATAATCAACCACTACAAGAATGTAAGTGTTTCCACACGAGCTTACAAAAAGGGTCCATAAAATCGATACCCCATACATCAAAGACATCAACTTCAAGAATGGTGTTTAGAGGCATCTCATCTTTCTTGGAAATTCCACCCGCTCGTTGACATTGATCACATCTTTTTACTAGATCACTAGCATCTTTGAACAAGGTTGGCCAATAAAAACCACAACTCAGAACTTTCGAAGCCGTTCTCACCCCTCCATGATGGCCACCATAGGAGGAGGAATGACAAGCCTCTAGAATGCTAAATTGCTCCTCCTCGGGTACACACCTCCAGATGACGTCGTCGGTGCAAATCTTGAACAAGTATGGCTCATCCCAATAGAAGTCCAAACTATCCCGTTTGAGCTTCTTCCTTTGGTTAGAAGAGAGCTCATACGGGATGATGCCAGTCACAAGGAAATTAGCAATGTCCGCAAACCATGGCATATCACACATCGACACAGAAAGTAGTTGCTCATCGGGGAATGTATCATTGAACTCTAGGCCATCACACGGCCTACCTTCCTTCTCCAAGTGGGACAAATGATCCGCCACTTGGTTTTCACTACCTTTTCAGTCCGCTATCTCCAAATCAAATTCTTGAAGAAGTAACACCCATCGCATCAACCTTGCCTTGGATTCTTTCTTTGTCATCAAATACCTAAGGACGGCATGATCGGTGTGCACTATGACTTTGGCTCCCATAAGATATGGCCAAAATTTTTCCATGGCGAACACAATAGCCAATAATTCCTTCTCCGTCACCGTGTAGTTCCTTTGAGCTTCATTCATAGTCTTGCTTGCATAGTACACGGGATGAAACATTTTGTTCACTCTTTGACCCAACACTGCCCCAACCGCAACATCACTTGCATCGCACATGAGCTCGAAAGGCAAGCTCCAATTGGGTGCGGTAATGATCGGGGTGGTGGTCAACTTATGCTTAAGAAGTTCAAAGGGCTCCATGCATTTCTCATCAAACACAAACTTAGCATCTTTCTCTAGCAACTTGCAAAGAGGATTCACTACCTTCGAAAAATCCTTGATAAATCGCCGGTAGAACCCCGCATGCCCAAGAAAACTCCTCACCCCTTTGACAGAAGTGGGGGGAGGGAGCCTTGAAATCACCTCAATCTTGGCTTTGTCTACTTCAATCCCATGCTTTGAAATTTTGTGGCCCAACACTATGCCCTCTTCAACCATGAAGTGGCATTTTTCCCAATTTAGCACAAGATTGGTGTCTTTACATCGGGCCAAGACTCTATCCAAATTTCCCAAACATTCTTCAAATGAATCACCAACCACACTAAAATCATCCATAAAGACCTCCAAAATGTCTTCCACCATATCGGTGAAAATAGCCATCATGCATCGTTGGAAGGTCGCCGGAGCATTGCACAACCCGAACGGCATCCGAGAAAAAGCAAATGTACCATATGGGCAGGTGAATGTGGTCTTCTCTTGGTCCTCCGGAGCAATTAAGATTTGATTATAACCCGAATATCCATCCAAAAAGCAATAAAAGGCATGCCCCGCAAGGCGATCAAGCATTTGGTCAAGGAATGGCAAAGGGAAATGATCCTTGCGGGTCAACTTGTTCAGCTTCCGGTAGTCCATGCATACCCGCCATCCGGTAACCGTCCGAGTGGGAATAAGTTCATTGTTGTCATTTGTCACCACAGTCATCCCACCTTTCTTCGGTACACATTGCACCGGAGAAGTCCATGAGCTATCGGAGATTGGATACACCACACCTGCATCTAGCCACTTGATCACTTCTTTCTTCACCACTTCTTGCATTGCCTCATTGAGCCTCCTTTGATGTTCCAAGGAGGGCCTTGCATCATCCTCCAAAATAATTTTGTGCATGCAAAATGCGGGGCTTATTCCCCGAATATCCGCCAGAGTCCATCCAATTGCCCTTTTTCGCCTTTGAAGCACCGCCAAAGTGGCCTCAACCTGCATGTTAGTAAGGCAAGAAGAAAGAATAACTGGTAAAGTTGAATTAGAGCCCAAGAATTCATACCTGAGGTGTGGAGGTAGTGGCTTCAACTCCAACACTGGTGGCTCCTCAATTGATGGTTTGGTTGGTGGAGTTTTCCGATTTTCAAGATCCAAAGACAATTTTCTGGGCTCATAGGAATAAGAGCCCATCCCATGTAAGGCATTGACACACTCCACTCTGCTTGCATCATCATTAACATCAAGATTTAATAGCATATCCTTAAGGGGATCCTCCACGTTAATCATAGAACTTGTGTCATCCACGATCACAGCTGTGACAATGTCCACAAATGAACACACTTCGGTACAATTTGGCTGCTTCATTGACTTGCACACATAAAACGCTACCTTTTCATCACCTACCCTGAAAGTGAGTTCACTTGCTTCCACATCCACTAGAGCCTTCCCCGTAGCAAGGAAAGGTCTTCCTAATATGATCGCGACCTCATAATCTACCTCACAATCCAATATCACAAAATCAGCTGGCAAGATGAATTTGTCCACCCGGACGAGCACATCATCAACAATACCCAATGATCGCTTCATAGATCGGTCTGCCATTTGTAGTCGCATGGAAGTTGGCCTCGGAGGCCCAATACCCAAAGTCTTGAAAACTGAGAAGGGCATTAAATTGATGCTCGCCCCAAGATCACATAAAGCCTTGGCAAAGTCTGCACTACCAATAGTGCAGAGGATAGTGAAAGCACCAGGATCCTCTAATTTCGGGGCCATTGAATGTACTATGGCACTAACTTGGTGGGTCATCTTGATAGTTTCACGGTCGATTGATCTTTTCTTTGTAACCAAATCCTTCATGAGTTTAGCATTACCAGGCATTTGCTCCAAAGCCTCCACCAGAGGCACGTTGATGGATAAGCTCTTCATCATGTCGATGAACTTTTTGAATTGATACTCACTTTTTTGCTTGGCTAGCCTCTGAGGATAGGGGGAGGTGGCCTAGGCAAAGGTGCCTTGGCTTTTGGCACAACCAGCTCCGGCATGTCAATTATGTGCTCCCTAGACGGGTTCACGGCCGCTTGAGTTTCCATATCAGTTTCATTAATGTCAATCCTCACTTCATTGTTCACATTGTCATCAACCACCTCTTCAACTACCAAAGGAACCACATCTTCTTGCAACTCAACATCATCATCAACAACTTGCTTTTGTTTCGAGGCATTCACATCAACGCCTCCCCCACTTCGTGTTGTAACCGCCATGACATGATTGTTCCCACCCTTTGGGTTCACTACCGTATCACTTGGTAGAGCACCCTTCGGGCGAGTATTCAATGATTGAGAGATTTGGCCTATTTGCACCTCCAAATTCCTAATTAAAGTATTGTGAGAAGCCAATTGTGCATCAGAATCTGCATTCTTTTTCATCATTTGTTCGAACATCATTTCAATTCTACCCATTTTATTACCCGAAGAACTAGGACTTTGAGAAGGCAAAGGGGGTAGATTGTTCGGTTGTTGGTACGTTGGGGACCTTTGAAAGCCTTGCCCCGGTTTCCTTGGTTCCCATTGTTCCATCCACCTTGATTGTTATTGTTGCCCCAGTTGTTGTTATTACCATTCCAATGCCCTTGGTTACCTTGATTGTTGTTCTGATTGCTCCAGTTGTTGTTTTGATTATTGTTCCCCCAATTACCATTGTTTTGTTGTTGATTGCCCCAATTGCCCTGGGGTCGCCACTGTTGTTGGTTGGAAGAGTTACCCCATTGGCCTTGAAATTTTTTTACATATTGTACCTCTTATTTTTTTCATCATAGCCATCATTTTGAAACCCATCACAATCATCATCAAATTGTTCAGAATTCCCTTGGTTTTGTTGCCTTCGTTGTCTTCTCTTGTGAACAAGCATATTCACACCCTCTATGGCATTCACTTGGCGAGGATTTTGGACTTGTTGCAACTGCGCCTTAGCCAATTGGTTCATAGTAGTTGTCAACTCCGCTATAGCCTATCCATGGTCATGTAGTTCCTCATGCAAATGAATAACCGTAGGGTCACCTTGAGGAACATTGGCCCTACTTTGCCATGCGGAGGATGTATCCGCCATCTCATCAAGAATCTCACAAGCTTCATCATAAGTCAACTTCATGAAATTACCTCCAGCCAATTGATTGACTATGCATTGATTTGTAGTATTGATGCCCCGATAGAAGGTTTGTTGTATCATCGCCTCCGTCATATCATTATTGGGGCATTCCTTCACCATTGTTCTAAACCGCTCCCAAATCTCATGCAAAGGTTCCGTGGGTTCTTGTTTGAAGGCCAATATCTCATCTCGAAGTGTCGCCATGTGCCCGGATGAGAAAAATTTAGCAATAAACTTATCCGCCAACTCATCCCAAGTTGTGATGGAATGGTTGGGGAGTCTTTCTAGCCAATCCAATGCTTTCCCCCGAAGTAAGAAGGGGAAAAGCCTCAACCTAAGAGCATCCTCGGACACATTCGTCTGCTTGCTACCCCAACATGTATCCACGAACCCCTTGAGATGTTTGTAGGAATTTTGATCCGCAGCACCCGTGAAATACCCACGCTGCTCAAGTAAAGTCAACATCATATTGGTTATCTGAAAATTGCCTGCCCGGATTCTGGGAGGGACAATAGCACTTGCATAGCCTTGGTTCGGTAGCACCCGAGGAACCGCTCTTGGAGGTGGCGGAGGAGGGTCTGGAACATTGTCATTAACATTGGCCTGGCGGCCTCGTCGTGGTCCGGGAGGTACAAGAGGCACCTCGTCATCTCCAGGGTCATCTACCTCCTCCCTCGCAAGCACATTTCCAAGAGGGTCATTTGCATTTAAAGCCATTTTGGTACCTGTAGTATTGACACACACAAATTAGTAACAAAGAAGGAAAGAAGAACAACACACAAAACTAACTAAATAGGTAGCCAAAACCGTTAGCTCCCCGGCAACAGTGCCAAAAAGTGATCGCTGCCAACTCCGCACCACTAAGAAGTAGCGAGAGAAGGTCGCAATAGCTTTTACCCGATTTGTGGGTCGGGATCAAATCCATAGAGAGCTAGGATTGGAATTGAGTATCTATCTAGCTTAGGATTCCGTATGTGTTCTTAATTGGTCTTCTCATAATTTTTGGGGTTTTCTTTATATTCTACTATTATCAACTACTAATTATAAATGCAGCTAGATTATGCTAAACGAAAATTGCTACAAGTTGTATCTAATGGTTTAAAAGGCACTAGGGTAGTGACTTTTACCTAGGTGGCTAATTGACGGTTAATTGCATCTAAGGCACGATTGACATGATTAGGGAAATATGTTATAACCGTTGCTCAATACTACCCACTCTACACCTCTCGGTAGAAAGAGTGTTTTGCCCAATTGAATCTCTCAAGACCAATTAGATATGCATATTTGCCCAAGCAACTAGGGTTCAAGTCGGGTAATTACTCTCTCAAGATTTAACCCTTTAATTGGGACTATCAAATCTCTTGAGTCCATCCCAATTCCTTGTTGAGTCAATTTTGGAGATTTAGGTTCTCTTTCTCAAGAAGAGCCTAAGTCAACTTAGCACAAACTAGCGTTTGCAAACACTAATTCATAAATTAAACCATAAAATTGACCCAAATAACAAACACCCATGGTCAATCTAACCTTAAATCACAACACCCATCAATTACCCATACTAGGGTTGAGCCACAACCCTAGATAATGGGTCTAGCTACTCATGCTTGAAGAGAAAATCAAAGAAATAGATGAAGAGAAAGACATATTAATTAATTACTAAAGTAAATACAACGTTGCAATGATTAAAACCACGTAAAGATGCCAAAAAACGCTAAGAAATATCGTCTCACGAGCGCAGCTACAGTATTCTAATATCTGATACCCAAAAAATTGAAAAATATTCTATTTACACTAAGCTAGAAAAACTGGACAAAAATGCCCCTGCGAGGTCAGTGCGGACCGCACAAATTGGTGTGCGGCCGCACTAGGCTCTTGACTCTGAAAAATCAACTCTCTGAACCCAGGCTCCGCGGACCACACAGAACGGACTACGGCCGCAGAGGCATCTAGCGCGGTCCGCACAAACACGACCGCGGACCGCACAGGCTTGAACCTTGGCACTTGACGTCTCTCTGAAGTTTGCTTTCGCGGACCGCACAAAATGGTGGTGCGGCCGCGGTATCTTCAGTGCGGGTCGCACAACATCTACTGCGGCCGCACTGCTTTGATGCCTTAAAATCCAGTCTCCGAATCTCCCTAGTGCGGACCGCACAAAGTGTAGTGCGGCCGCACTAGGCTTGTTTGTCCTGATTTGTCTTGTCTTTGGTACTTGTGCAGGTTTCACTCCTTTTTTAGCCGATCTTTGACATCTCGTCACTTTGTTGATCAAACCTGCAATCAAGCACAACTTATGATCCTTTTGGGACTATTTTGTAAGAATTTATAGTCAAAGCATAAGCAAGAAGGAGCATGAAACACGTCAAAATCCCTAGTTATCACCCTTTCAGTCAGCACTTCAGGTTTCTCACGGTGCTTCAGGTGGTCGTGGTTCTCACATACAGTATTCTGATCAGCATCCCTACAGTGCACCACCAGCTCCTATCAGTGCACCGCCGCTCCAGAGTTTTCGGGGTGGTCATTCAGGTCGCCAGGGTCAGTCTCAGTTTCCTCAGCTGCAGCACTCAGAAGGATGCTATAAGTGTGGTGATTATGGTCATATCAGGAGAGCTTGTTCGAGATTGGTGGGAACTCAGTCGCAGCAGTAGGGTTCCCGTGCTATGGTTCAGGCACCAGGTGTTCCACAGCCCGCCCAGCCAGCTAGAGGTGGGGGTAGAGGTGCTAGAGGTGGAGGTAGAGGTCTTAGTGGTGGAGCTCAGGCCGCTAGAGGTGGAGGCCAGCCAGCGGCAGACCGTCCCAGAGATGTGGTTCAGGGTGGTGGGGCCCAGCCTCGATGTTATGCTCTTCCAGCCAGGCCCGAGGTTGAGGCTTCTGATGCAGTTATTACAGGTACCGTTCTGGTTTGTGACAGAGATGCTTCAGTGTTATTTGATCCAGGGTCTACATACTCGTATGTGTCATCTTATTTTGCAGCGTATCTGGTCATGCCTAGTAATTCTTTGAGTGATCCTATTTATGTGTCTACACCGGTGGGTAGATCGAGTCCATCGTTCATGTATAGTTGTGATTGGGGGTCTTGAGACTCGTGTAGATTTGTTGCTTCTGGACATGGTCGATTTTGATGTCATATTAGGGATGGACTGGTTATCACCTTACCACGCTATCTTGGACTGCCATGCCAAGAATGTGACCTTAGCCTTACCGTGTTTACCTCGTTTAGAGTGGAGAGGGACTCTTGGTCATTCTACCCGCAGTGTGATCTCTTATGTAAAGGCTCGGCGTATGGACGAGAAGGGGTGTTTGGCCTATTTGGCATATGTTCCTGATTCTAGTGCTGAGGTCCCTTCTATTGATTCTGTGCCCGTTGTTTGTGAGTTTTGTGAGGTTTTCCCTTCAGACCTGCCGGGTATGCCACCCGACAGGGATATTGACTTTTGCATTGATTTGGCTCCAGGCACTCAGCCCATTTATATCCCGCCCTATCGTATGGCCCCGCCTGAGTTGAAAGAGTTAAAGGAGCAGTTGCAAGACTTGCTTGACAAGGGTTTTATTAGACCCAGTGTTTCGCCTTGGGGTGCGCCGGTGTTATTTGTTAAGAAGAAGAATGGGTCAATGAGAATGTGTATTGATTACCGGCAATTGAACAAGGTTACAATCAAGAAGAAGTATCCGCTGCCGAGGATTGATGATTTGTTCGATCAGCTTCAGGGTGCCAAGGTATTTTCAAAGATTGACATGAGATCTGGCTACCATCAGTTGAGGATTAGGGCATCCTATGTCCCTAAGACAGCTTTCCGCACTCGGTACGAGCATTATGAGTTCTTGGTGATGTCATTCGGGTTGACAAATGCCCCAGCAGCTTTTATGGACTTGATGAACCGAGTGTTCAGGCCTTATTTGGATTCGTTCGTGATAGTCTTCATTGATGATATTTTGATATATTCCCGCGGCCGGGAGGAGCACGAACATCATCTTAGAGTGGTTCTTCAGACTTTGAGGGACAGTCAGTTGTACGCCAAGTTTTTGAAGTGTGAGTTCTGGTTGAGTTCAGTTGCATTCCTGGGTCATATGGTGTCAGCAGAGGGTATTCAGGTTGATCTGAAGAAGATTGAGGCAGTCAAGAACTGGCCTCGACCAGCATCAGCTACAGAGATCCGGAGTTTCTTGGGCTTGGCAGGCAACTATCGTCAGTTCGTGGAGGGGTTCTCATCTATCGCAACCCTAATGACCAGGTTGACCCAAAAGGGTGCCCAGTTCAGATGGTCGGATGAGTGTGAGGCGAGCTTTCAGAAGCTCAAGACAGCTCTAACTACGGCACCGATGTTGGTTTTGCCCACAGGTTCAGGGCCTTATACAGTTTATTGTGATGCTTCTCGTATTGGACTTGGTGCAGTGTTGATGCAGGATGGCAAGGTCATTGCCTATGCTTCACGGCAGTTGAAGATTCATGAGAAGAACTATCCGGTTCATGATTTGGAGTTGGCAGCCATTGTTCACGCATTCAAGATTTGGAGGCATTATCTGTATGGCGTGGCATGTGAGGTGTTCATGGATCACAAGAGTCTGCAGTATTTTTTCAAGCAAAAGGAGTTGAATTTGAGGTAGAGGAGATGGTTGGAGTTGTTGAAAGACTATGATATCACCATTTTATATTATCCCGGGAAGGCCAATATGGTGGCCGATGCTCTGAGTAGGAAGTCAGCCAGTATGGGCAGTTTAGCTTCTATTCCGGTCGGTGAGAGACCGCTTGCTTTGGATGTTCAGGCCTTGGCCAACCAGTTCGTGAGGTTGGATGTTTCTAAGCCCATCCGTGTGCTAGCTTGCACAGTCGCTCGTTCTTCATTATTGGAGCGTATTCGAGATCGGCAGTATGATGATCTCCATTTGTGTGTCCTCATAGACACGGTGCAGCACGGAGGTGCCAAGCAGGTTACCCTAGGTGATGATGGAGTTTTGAGATTACAGGGTCGAGTTTGTGTGCCTAATGTGGATGGTCTTCGAGAGTTGATTTTAGAGGAGGCACATAGCTCCCGGTACTCTATTCATCCGGGCGCCGCGAAGATGTACCAGGATTTGCGGCAGCATTATTGGTGGCGGAGAATGAAGAAGGATATCGTTGCATATGTGGCTCGGTGTTTGAATTGTCATCAGGTAAAGTACGAGCATCAGAGGCCCGGTGGTTCATTTCAGAGGATTGAGCTTCCTGAGTGGAAGTGGGAGTGGATCACTATGGATTTCGTTGTTGGACTCCCGCAGACTCGGAAGAAGTTCGACGCAGTGTGGGTCATTGTTGATAGGCTGACCAAGTCAGCGCATTTTGTTCCTGTGGCAGTCTCCTATTCTTCTGAGAGGTTAGCTGAGATATATATCCAGGAGATTGTTCGCCTTCATGGTGTGCCCGTGTCTATCATTTCGGACCGAGGTACGCAGTTTACCTCGTGTTTCTGGACAACAGTTCAGCGGGAGTTGGGCACACGGGTTGAGTTGAGCACAGCATTTTATCCCTAGACGGACGGGCAGTCCGAGCGGACTATTCAGATTTTGGAGGATATGCTCCGAGCTTGTGTCATTGACTTTGGAGGCTCGTGGGATCAGTTTTTGCCTTTAGCAGAGTTTGCCTACAACAACAGCTACCAGTCGAGTATCCAGATGGCTCCTTATGAGGCTTTATATGGTAGGCGGTGTCGATCGCCGGTTGGCTGGTTTGAGCCGGGAGAGGCTCGATTGTTGGGTACGGATTTGGTCCAGGATGCCTTGGACAAGGTCAGGATCATTCAGGATAGGCTTCGTACAGCTCAGTCCAGGAAAAGAGTTATGCCGACCGCAAGGTTCGAGATTTGGCTTTGAGATTTGGGAGGAAGGGCAAGCTTAGCCCTAGGTTCATTGGTCCGTTTGAGATTCTTGATCGAGTGGGAGAGGTGGCTTATAGACTTGCATTGCCGCCGAGCCTATCAGCCGTGCATCCAGTGTTTCATGTGTCCATGCTTCGAAGGTATCACGACGATCCATCCCACGTGTTAGATTTCAGCACTGTCCAGTTGGACAAGGACTTGTGTTATGAGGAGGAGCCGGTAGCCATTCTAGACCGGCAGGTTCGTCAGTTGACGTCGAAGAGTTTTCCTTCTGTTCGTGTTCAGTGGAGAGGTCAGCCTCCTGAGGCCTCAACCTGGGAGTCCGAGTCCGATATGCAGAGCCGTTATCCCCATCTTTTCCCCGACTCAGGTACTTCCTTCTTCTGTCCGTTCGAGGACGAACGGTTGTTTTAGAGGTGGAGAATGTGATGACCCAAAAGGTCATCACTTGTATTTAAAATGAATTCTGTGTTCCGAGGCCTTAAAAAAACCTCTTTTATCTTCAACTCAATTTGTGTGCGCAGTCCGGGCGTGTAGCCGGAAAGCTGTTATGTGAAAAATCTGTGAAATATTAAAATTTTGACTTAAAATGTATTTAAGTTGACTTCGGTCAACATTTTGGGTAAACGGATCCGAACCCGTGATTTGACGGTCCCGGAGGGTCCGTAGGAAAATATGGGACTTGGGCGTATGCCCGGAATCGAATTCCGAGGTCCCAAGCCCGAGAAATGAATTTTTAAAGAAAATTGTTTTCTGAAATTATTTAAAGGATTTGGAAATGAACATGTTGGTATCGGGCCCGTATTTTGGTTCCGGCGCCCGGTACAGGCCTTATATATGATTTAAGACGATTCTGTGAAATTTGGTGAGAAACGGATGTCATTTGACGTGATTCGGACCTTAAATGCAAAATTTGATGTTTTAAGAAGTTTTGAAATATTTCATTGATTTTGAGGTTTAATTCGATGTTTATGATGTTATTTTGGCGATTTGATCATACGGATAAGTTCATATGATGTTTTTGAGTTAGTACGTATTGTGAGCACGTGAATTTTGCCTCACATGAATTACTCCTACAGAATTCTAAAGAATTAGATTTTTCTTTTAATTATTTGATATTTTAGGAATTATTGTAGAATTTTTCTGATTGTTTGCATTTTGCGTGCATGCTTAATCTTATTTAAAAAATACAAAAATACATTGCATTTGCATTTAGGATTTAATTTTATATTTTTAGATTAATTAGTAAATTAGTTTGTTTTACAAAAATGGAAAAATCACAAAAAATAACTCATTTTTTAATTTTTAATTTTTAGCTTCGAATTTTGTAGTTTTTTTTAATTTGGTAATTAATTAGTTGTTGTAAATATTATTTTTAGTAATTAACCTAATTTGGCAGGATAGTTTGGGCTTTAGAATTAATTTAGGTTTTATTTTTAATTCTTAAAAGAAAAGAAAATTTGAAATGGAAAAAGAAAAAAAGATTTTAAAACAAGAGAAGTCTGATTTTGGGCTCTTTAATTGGATTTTCCCCCAGCCCAAATCATCTTCCCCATTACCCGTTCCAAAATAAGCCCAAACCCGTGTCCAGCCCGGTCAACCCCATCAGTGACCAAACGACGCCGTTTCGATTACCCCCAATCAGGACCGTCGATCTCACTTGATCGAACGGTCCAGAACTGGCTTGTTTGAAATATATAAGTGTCCGAACGTTTAC
>NW_017673835.1:70305-113050 GCF_001879085.1 Nicotiana attenuata
GGGAACCGTTGGCCGCGTTTGTAAGTAACATAACTAGTCCGAAGTTAACCCCTACCCCCCCCCCCCGTTCCATCTCTCATTTCACCTCTTCAGAGACCACTCCCCAAGCCCTAATCCGCCGCCCTTGAATTCTCCACTCACCGGCCGGCGGCGCCGCCTCAGAACAGCCTCAAACTCACACCATAGAATCCTCCGTCCTCCCCTTTCTCAATCTCAAAACCATTTCCCTCAAAACTTTCCACATCTGTTCGAATTTTAAATTTGAGTTCGAAACCTTAAAAGCCTAAAATCAATTTCCTTCGAGTCTGTGGGCATGCACGACCATAGTCTTCCGTTTCTTTCAAGTTTGAAGTTTGATTCAACGCAAATTGATGTTGTTCATTTGTTCTTAACAAAGAACAAATGATTAACATTAATTTCGTTTAAATCAATGTCTCCAGTTTTATTTCGAGTTTAATCGGTAAGTGTTCTTCATTTTTTATGTCCATCTTCGTTGGTTTCACCATCTGTTCCTCTCTCTTTCTTCTACCTTTCTTTAATTAGTCTACTTCTGACCAAAAGTTAATAAAAAAGGGGTTTTAATTTATGAAGTTAGTTCTTTTCCTTTTGTTGTCTATATTTGTGTTTGTTCTGTTTATTTTCTGGTTTTGTTCATTTGAAGTCGTTGTTAATTACATTTTATTCACGTCAATAGGCTAATTTCTTTTCCTTTTCTTTTGTTTGTTTCTATTAATCGAATTAGTAGTCTGTTTCCCCCTCTCTTCTTTTTCTTTTTGCCAGACCTAGTCAATCAGCATTACTAGGTTCGTTATTTTGGTTTCAGAATGTTTAATTTCTTCATCTGCTGTGGTTTTGAATTCTTTTGGGTTTTTAGTTTATTTGGTTCATTAGTTTGGAAGCCTCCTGTTAGTTTGTAGTGGTCCAGATTTGGGGCATTAGAAGCCCATTCTCTTAGGCCCAGGTGTGGATTCAGGCAGCCTGTTTTGGCTCAGGTTCCAGGGGTAAAAACAGGGGGTTTAAGGGTTAGTTTAGGGAATTTAGGTAAGGAAATCTCTCATAACTGACTGGGGAAACTTCCTGGAAGGTGGGTTTGGGGCTGTTTTGAAAAGCTGAATTTGAACTTAGGGATTAAATAGCAAAAATGAAAATTCCAAAAGGATGAAAGAGCAAAACTAAACTCATTTTCTGCTGCCCTAAGGCTTGCCTATAAAGGCAGTGTTTCTTCACACACAAGGTAGATTTTTGGAGATTTCAGAGAATTTGGAGACTAGAAATACTAAAAAAAACGGCTGAGCCTTTGGAAAACTTTGAAAGAATACTGAAATTTCCTGCATTTCTTTGGTCCAAATTGGTTTAATATGCCTTAGAACTCCGTAGTTAATTAAAGTGTTTTGAGACTCCAAAGTCTGTTGTTCATTGCTTTTCTCTACTGGTTTGAAGAAGCTGGGTGTTGATTGGTATTGCTGGTTGAAAAATATTTTGAGTTTGGGGTTTAAGAGTTTTGATTTGAGCTGCTGATTTTGGCACTGTTGTATTGGTTGTTCTGCTGTTGGTGATAACTCCTCACTTCTCTTTGTTTTTCTATTGCATTTCCAGGTATTTTTTCCAAACCATGGACAACAAGTGAATGTGAACATGTGTTTTGAGCTGAAACCTGAGTAAATACAAAGTTGTATTTGAGTTGTATTCCCTCTGTTCCTTCCATTTTCTTAGCATTCTGTAGTAAATCTGATACTAGGCATATTATTTTAGTTTTTCTCATGTTATTAATATGCTGTAAAATGAATCTGTGCTATTTGAGAGTTTAGGTGTGATTTTTGATTCAAGTGAATGGTGTTAATTTCTGGATTCTGTTACTATTGGTATTGAGAAGGGATTTAACTGAGGCTATGTGTCATATGTTCATGCGTGAATTAGCTTAGGATTGAATTTAAGCATGACATCTGGTTGGTTTTGTTATCAGGATAATTGAAGTTAAGAATGTGTTGTTTTTAGTGTAATGTGAGTTAGTAGCCTTTAAAGCTTCTGTGTTCGTATGGGCTCGTCATTGAGAATTGCATTAGTCAAATGAGAATTGCATTCTATTTGTTGCATAGGCCTGCTACTCGAGCCCAGTAGTTCTTTTATTTGCTGCTGTTGGATTTTTCCCACGGCAGACCTGGCCCAAAATGCATGAAAGCTGAAATTCAGAAGTTCAGCTAGTTGATTTGTGTTTAAATAGTTAAAATTCTGAAGTTAAAATGTTAATTCAATTTCATGTTTCATGTAGCCTTAGTTGAATTGTGTTTAAATGATTTTGTACAATTTACTTGGTTCTAAGAGTTGGGCCTAATACTGGCCCAGTTGATGAAAGTCCAATTTCATGTTCAATTTCATGTTCTATGTCTCTTGGTGTTCATTCTTCCACTAAATTTGGGCTTATTTTGGGCCCAAACCTGAAGGCCCTAGTGAATTGGAGAATCGTATGTTTATCATGTGTGGGCCTGTGTTCTTTTCGATACAGTCATTTCAGCTGATGACTACTGCTGGCCCAAGCCCTGAAAATCGAGCGTTTGCTTTAGTTTAATGCAAGCTCTTTAATTATTAAGTTATGTATGAACCTTAGCCTAAATTGATTATAATTTCTTTGACCCTTTTAAATCAGCTAGACCCATTAATTAGTTGAGGTGTGCCATATTAAATAACATTAATAGTTTATGGCCCTCATAATTTTAAATAAAAATCATTTGAACAATTAGAAACGAGGTGTGCCATTTGTTAAATTTTCCATGGCCCTCGCAAATTTAAAAATGCGTAGTTGCTTTAGGCGTGTAATTTAAATTAATTTCCTAAACTCGGGTGTGCATTTCATGTGACCCAAATCCAAATCTCAACAACGGTAGATAAAACGTGTCGTGGACCGTGGGTGCATTTCATGTGACGTGGTTCAAGACATGTTTTAGATAACGTTGAATCTCCTTAAAATTAATTAAAAGTGGCTAATAAATTAAAAACATACCATAGGCTAAAACATGTATTAAAATCAGATAATAGGCCAATTGTAATGGTTTAAGCGACCGTGCTAGAACCACGGAATCCGGGGGTGCCTAACACATTCCCTCGGGTTAATAGAATTCCTTATTCAGAATTTCTGGTTCGCAGACTTCAAAAGGAAAATCGAATTCCCTCGATTTGGGATTTAAAATAAATCGGTGACTTAGGACACCAAAATAAATTATTCCAAGTGGCGACTCTGATAAATAAATAATCTCATTTCGAATGATGTCACTTAAAGTGGAAAAACTCCCTTGTACTACCTTCGGGTGTGTAAAAAAGGAGGTGTGACAACCGTAACCCAAGATGTAATCACAAAATGTACCTCAAAACTCAAATACTCATAGCGATAATTTCGAATAACAATAGCTGCTCAAAACAACCCAATGCCGGTAATAAGCCTCTTATCAAATAAAGCCTACCTTCACATACTGCCAATGATGAAAGAAACACGCAGAAACTCATAACATTCGCCAGATCAACAAGTCATGGATCTCTCTCTCCTTCGACAAGGACTATAGCAATTTCTAAGCCGACTTTCAATATTATTCTTCCAACCATGTTGTAATCATTTCCGATAGTATTCGTTCCAGGTCCAATGACCCCATCTCATCCAACACGACCACTCTAGTGACATGACACATCAATAGAATCTAAAGCCGCAACTTGTGCAATCCGTGTACCAAATAGCAACATTCCAAATGTACTCAATCCTGAAAATGCCTCAAACGAGAGGATGTCCCGCCAGCTTAACAAGTACCATCACAACACCATGGTAAGACCCTAGTACACACCGTAGAACTAAAACACACAAATCCAACACAAAGGATCATACCTTAATATAACCCCGCTACATTGCGTGACCCCATCCAAACACGGGTCCATATTATATACCTCGAGCCGCCTCGCTCAAAATGAATGACCACACAAAATTCGATATTAGGTACCCAAAGTGCATTACCATAACCACGGAGAGCAAATAACACGATATCACGATCCGAAAAGAACATAGCCAATGTGCAATCATTCATGCAATATGCAAATACTCGTCCGCTCAAATCCCGATATAAAGCTCAAATAGATCCGCACCGTATGTGCATATAACCAGCGAATCAGAACTTCTTGTAGCATAGAAGAGTAACTCATAGATCATTTCAAAACACGAATAAGCTCAACATTAACTGAATTGCACATCCGTCAACAACAGCAGTTCGGAGTCAACAAATCCGACTTGATGCAGAACACATCCTAATTGGGCCTTCCAAGGGACCCCCAAATCCGTTCTAGTCACCCACAAATAGATAAATAACCCTCCGAAGATCCATAATGACTCAACCATCACACATACCATCCTCTGACTAGCTTCGTCCACAACTTCACAATCCATAACCATGGAACAATCTACTCATGTGAACTCCTAGTCTCCAAATCCATAGAACACACGAATCACCATATCTGATCTCCAACTCCACCACCCGAATATCTAACACATCTCTCATACATGATTACCCCACGAGGAATACTTCTAAAATTCTTCCGTGCCACATGGCAAAATTTGAACATCAGCAGTCGATCAAACAAGAGAGTTCCGCAATAACAATGAAGTATTCATAAACCAAAACTCATTGCCCCTTCTGAGATGTATAATCTCATTAAATAATACCAAATTGTAATGCCATTTACCTAGTCATCTGAAACCATCCATGTTGCCTAAGAATTTATGACCTTGCTTTCAAAACTGAACCGTGACCTTGCACATGCCAATCTCGATCCTACACAACACATCGCATATACCATGCCATCCTATGATAAATACGAGAACTTCATAATCCACTTCGAGTCACAAGCAACTACATACTCAATTAGCCAAGAACCTTCAATTTGATCCCATCCAGGAGAAAATCGTATACATCACATGATCCTCACGCCAGTAAGAAATATACATCTCTAACCGTGGTAGAAAACCATCAAGAATTCTCTGTAACCCATTTGCACTTAACCAAGCTGTCATGACTGAATCCTTCTAACTCAACCAAGCTACGCAAGCCATCAAAACCCGAGAGTATCGCCACAAAACACCTGTAGAAACTCACTACATCATAAGAACCAAAAGAGCCAATCACATCTGTTACCGTGTTGATCCAACCTGTCACCAAGTTGCCCTGATTCTCCGAGTTCCTTCCGAATTGCCTTCAAATTGATACTTTTCCTTGCTAGAACACTACTAACCTTAACCAAATCTTGCCCCTGCAAACTTTAGCATAGAACCACTCCGCCCTAAGGCTCATAAGTCACTGAATTCCCTCTTAAGTATCCCAAAAGTGCCATAACCAAAATGCTTACTCTGAAGAAACTTCCTGCGAATCTAAAGCCATTACCTTCACCTTCCTGATACTAACGTAGGATCCATAATGATATAGAAACGCCACAAGTCTTGACACCATCCAATGTAAATCTCAGTTTCTAGCCGAATACACATCCTGAAGATTCCCAATTGTTACCTATAAATCTTGAATCCATTAGAACCATTCTCGAGAGTCTTCCACTCTAGTCAGACCTCAATTAAATGATCAAACGAACCAAACAACCTGTGCCCCATTAGCACAACAACACCCAAGAAAGTAATCCACTCTTCTAAGCAACCGAGTGAATCCCTACCTCATGCACGCTACATCCTTTACCAATAACAACTCAATCATCCAATATTTCTCATATACCAATAAAGCATAACACAAACCTTAACCAAAATTTCCTTTACTCGAGTCATCCTCTATCTCAACCTCTGTAAGCCCTAAATAAGTCACCAGCATACCTCGAACTGAAACCAGTACAACACATTACCGTGCAATCAACCCGTCGGTAGCAGACTCCCCCACTTGGCTCAAAGCCAAGGAATAAAGCATCTGATAACTTACAATAGCCACCCCCATACTGGCATAACACCGCAATAGGATTCAACTAAATCCTTCCTAAGCTCAGGTAACACAATCCATATGATTCCTCAAATCATTTGCAAATCTCGCATTCATCCTCGTAACAATCAAGCCAACTTTCACAAGTTATCCAATCTCAAATTGCACTACATATGATTCACTGGTAAAAGAGAACTCTCAACAAAACAACATAGGGATCACACAACCTCAGGACATCCCGCAGGAGATAACCCACCTGCTTAGCCTCAAACTTACATCTTTCTATACCCTTCCACAGTCATAACTATTACGCAACCACTTAATGTTCCTGAGTCTGAACTCATATCACGACATGAAAATCTACTCCACACCTCAACTAAATAGCATGAAAAGGATCCTTTAACACACCTATAACTCGAGACTATACGTCAAATCAAGATGGAAATCAAGCACCAAATAGTTCTTTCTACACCTCAAGCAAACCCTTCTCGTCACATTCAAATCATATGAACATATCTCGCAGTCACATCATACTCATCACGTAGCCATCCAGCCACAAATTTCACTAATAGGGACACTTCCCGACATATAAATCCAAAAGCACATGCTCACACAATCAAAACCACAGTGCTCAAGCTGCAGTCAAAACCCGGCCTTAAGTCCTCCAGACTGGCCCATCATCAACACACAAAAATTACATCTCGCATTCCATCTAGAGAATCACAAGCCGTCGACGCACAGCTAATACCGAGCGCTCAAGTGCGCACACAAATGTGTGGAAAGGAATTAAAAGAGCTATGCTTCAAGCTGAATCAATACCGCACGATAAGGAAAGAAAGATGGGAAGTATATCCTAAATGTCCTGTAGCCTTTCGAAGATACGTATGGACGTCACCATACCAATCCGCAAGACTCTACTAGATACTTGCTCATGACTTGTGAAACATATGAATCTAGAGCTCTGATACCAATCTGTGACGACCCAAAATCCACTAGTCGTGATGGAACCTAACCCAACCCGTTTGGTAAGCCAATTAACAATTATTCATTTCCATTTAACTTAATAAAACAATTAAACAAAGGAATTATCTAAATCTTATACATTTCCCAAGGACTGGTAGTACAAATCATGAGCTTCTAAGAATAGAATTTACAAAAGTTGATATGAAGTAAATATGTCTTCTGTTTGAAAGGTACATAAATAGAGTTTTATAATCTAAGGCTACCATGATCAAGAGGCAGCTACAACAGAAATGCAGGTACACCTTCAATGCTAACTCCCGCCATGCGCAGCAACATCGGCATCCAAAATCTGCACGCAATGTGCAGGAAGTGTAGTATGAGTACAACCGACCCCATGTACTCAAAAAGTAACAATCCTAACCTCAGGTTGAAAGCATTGATGAGCCGGGACATAGGTCGAGTCCAACACCAATAACCAAATAGCAGTTCATAACAGTGTAAAGCAAATAAATAAGAAATACCTCATAGATAAAGTGCTCAGCCTTTTCATAGTTTTTCAAAAACAGTTCCGCTTTTCAAGTATACCGATGAAAACCCAAATCCTTTGCCGAAATCATCAAAAATATGAGTAAGTTTGAAAACTACAACTTTTCCCAAAATCCTTTCACAGTAAATATGATGTTTCATTTTCTTTCCAGATAGCATATGTGCAATACCTCTCTATAACCACATATCATTGTGTGTGAAAAGTCATGAATGACGTAATACCGTACGGCATGAGGAAAATGCATCTCTATGCCTGTATGTCATGTGCATGTCAAATGCGATGCGACTCAGTAATGAAACCATATGCATACTCTCAGAGTATCAATTCACACAGTCCTCCCGGTCACTCAGCAGTCGGCACTCGCGCTCAGTAGGTACCTGCGCTCAGTGGGGGTGTGCGGACTCCGGAGGGGCTCCTTCAGCCCAAGCGCTATAACAATCCAATCATGGCATAAATCAATCAGGCCCTCGGCCTCACTCAAGTATAACTCATTAAAAAATGCTGCGGCGTGCAGCTCGATCCCATAAATATCCTTACTATCAGGCCCTCGGCCTCACTCAAGCATAAACCAAAAGAACATGCTGCAGCGTGCATCCCGATCCCATAAATATCCTCATAATCAGGTCCTCGGCCTCACTGAGTCATCAGTCTCTCTAGTCTCTAGGGCTCTCAGTGTCATGAAACTAGCCCGACAACAATGATATGATGTACCAATAAATAACATTAGAGACTGAGATATGATATGAATGCATGAATATGACCGAGTACGAAATATCAATAAAATCAGTAAGGTGACAGCAAGAAACGACCACTATGGGTCCTAACAATATCAGCATAAAGCCTAAACATGATATATGGCATGATTGACAGCTCAATTAATTAATCACATGGTGGAAACACAGATATCAACAAACTAGAGCCACTAAATAGTGCCAGGGAAAATAACGGAGTTATAATTCACAGGGTGCACACCCACACACCCGTCACCTAGCATGTGCGTCACCTCAATACCAATCACACAACACATAATTTGGGGTTTCATACCCTCAGCACTAAGTTTAGAAGAGTTACTTATCTTAAACAAGCCAATTCCAGACGCCGAGCAACCCAAGCGATGCTCCAAGAATGCCATCACGCGCGTAGCGACCTCCGAATAGCTCAAAACTAGCCAAAAGCAACTCAAATACATCAGATAAAGCCCAGGGAAGCAATTACAAATGATAGAGATCGAATCCTAAGTCAAATCCCAAATCCGGCCAAAAATCACACCCGGGCCCACGCCTCGAAACTCGACAAAATTCGACAACCCATTCAATTACGAGTCCAACCATACTAGTTTCACTCAATTCCTACTCCAATTCGATGTTCAAAACTTAAAAATTGATATTATAAAACTTTAGGCCAAAACCCCCAATTTCCTATTTCAATTCACCAACCAAAAGAAAATCGAAGATAGATTCATGAAATATAACCAAGACCGAGTGTAGGACACTTACCCCAATCCTTGTGATGAAAATTGCGCCAAAATCGCCCCAATCCGCACTTGGAAATATTAAAATGAAGCCAAAATCGCGAACCCTTGTATTTATCATTCTGCCCAGCACTTCCGCGTCTGCGCCACATTAACCGCTTCTGCGATATGAGCTCTGCTTATGCGGACTCCACTAACCAATTGACCCATCGCACCTGTGAATCAACATCTGCATCTCCGCAACCGCAGGTGCGCAACCAAACATGCTCCTGCGCACAAGCTTTTCGCTTCTGCGGGGCCGCACATGCGCCCCTATTCCCGCTTCTGCGATCCATTCCAACCAGGCCTTCCTTCACTTCTGCGATCAACCGTCCACATCTGCGGACTCGCATCTGCGTGCATTCTTCCGCAGATGCGAAAACACCAGAATCAGCAGCCTTCAACAATAACAACATGAAGAAGAATGATCCGACATCAAATCCGAAACACACCCGAGCCCCTCGGGACCCCGTCCAAATATACCAACAAGTTCCATATCATAATACAGACCTACCTCTCACAACACACATAACAACATCGAAACGATGAATCACACCTCAATTCGAAATCATTTTACTTTGAAACTTCAACTTCCACAACCGATGCCGAAACCTATCAAATCACGTCCGATTGACCTCAAATTTTGCACACAAGTCACATTTGACAAGGACCTGTTCCAACTTCCGGAATCAGAATCCAACCCCGATATCAAAAAGTCCGCTCCCGGTCAAACTTTCAAAACTTCCAACTTTCGCCATTTCAAGCCAAATTCCATTACGGACCTCCAAATCACAATCCGGACGCGCTCCTAAGTCCAAAATCACCCAACGGAGCTAACGGAACCATTAGAAGTCCAATCCAAGGTCAAATTCTAAAAAGTCAAACTTGGTCAAACCTTTCAAATTTAATGCTTTTAGCTGAGAATCATTCTACCAAATCAACTCCGAACAACCTGAAAATCAAAACCGACGATCCACATAAGTCATAATACATAATACGAGCTACTCATGCCCTCAAAATAACTGAGCGAAGTGCCAATGCTCAAAACGACCAGTCGGGTCGTTATAGAAACTTAAAAGTGAGATTCGATCAGAGCACCCTGAATGCATATTTAGGGTTTGAGGATGTGGAGCCTGTGCAATACCTGGAAAAGTTCGCACTGGGCAATGCAGCTCGCCCATGGCTAGCTGAGATTCTAGCAGCTCCGGGACCACCACCACCATGGATCACAGCAGTGGTTCCTATTCAGCGCAACACTCTCAATTTTTAGGCAAAGGGATGGCAGACATTTGTGTGTAGTAGACTAGACCAATGCCAAAATGAAACAAATCTCCCAATCCCGCGGGCAGTGCTAGTTGCCTCTATCATGGCCGGGTACCCAATCAATGTGGGTGCTGTGATGTCGGACAACATTTCTTTAGTTGGCAGGCAAGGTGAAAGCTCCTACCCGTATCCAACACTATCACAGAGTACTTTACGCTTGCAGGGGTGGAGCCGAAGAGCTTTGACACAAAGGTTCGGGAAAAGAAGCCTTTCAGTTAGTATTCTCTGAAGGACCCGAGGAACCCGAAGAATGAGGGTCAGTCGACTACTACAGTAGGCCAGTCTGATGAGCCTTCGGTGGTAGCTGCAGAGTCAGCAGACATGCCTTCCGCTGCAGCATGGCCTTCTACCAGTACAGCTGGCATGCCTCCACCTCCTTCTTCAGGCCTTCAGCATCAGTTCCCTCCACTTCGACTTTGAGGCCGATGCCTATGCGCTCTCATTCACTATCTGCGTTGCGAGTCTCCCAAACAATGGCAAGCCTCAACAACTGGATACAAACAGCTATTGCAAAGTTGTCTGACTTATCCAGTGCTGATGAAACACAGATATCTACCCCCGCACCCCAGATTCCTCCGATAGTGGAGGATATATTGAAGAAGATTTTGGAGAACCAGCAGACCATCATGAAAACTTTAGTACCACATGGAGCAGTAATTGAGGAGCTTGGAAAGCAGGTAAAGAAGATGAAGAAATCCCAGGCATCAAAGAAATCAGTAGACAGATTGAGGAGAGAGGATACCAAGATAGCAGCCGCTGAAGACCTTCCATTTCATATGCTGGTGGAGACAGATCCAGCAGCACCAGTAGATCCAGCAGTACCATCAGCACTAGTGGCACCAGCTGGCCAGTCTGAGGAGCCAGACCTGGCTGCCGACATTGCTGAGGTGGTGCAACAGATGTTCACCAACCCAACTACTCCCAGAGTCGAGGATGATGAGATCAAGTTGGAGGAGCCTGAGGGCGGTGACACTGCTATGGACACATAGATATCCAAGGCCACATAGGGAGTCCTCTTTACTCTTACCCTTCATTATTCTTATTTGGTTAAGCATTAAGGACAATGTTTATTTTTATTCAGGGGTTGGAGTTTATGAGATATTTGGATGATTTGACATTTGGTTTGTAATAACTGATAACATTTTTCTTTTTCTTTTTATTATGTATATATTGTTCTCTCTCCCTCTCTATTGATGTATATATTTTCTGTTTTCCTCTCTCATCATGTATATTTAGTTATGCTTTCAGTAGCTTGCTTTGTAGCTTCTTTATTTTGTTTTCTTATTAGTCAATGTTTAATTCAGTAGCTTCTTATTTAATCTAATAGCTTCTTTTTAATCTAGTAGCTTCTTTTTATGCTTAAATGGACAATAAACCTTTGGTTTTCTTTATGCCATGGTTCATTCCAAAGGTAGTTTTTGTTTGAACCGGGTGACTCTTCCCAATAATGGATGACGTGACAACCTTCATAAGTGATTAAGTCCATTTTTGGTGTTTAGGTAAGAATATTAGAAATAATGAATAAAAAGACCTAATAGAGTCAGACTCGAAGATTCAAACATGCTTCACTTGGTACCAACACACTTAACTACGTGCTTATGATTAAAAACAAGTTCTTGGAAAGAAATAGCTCTAGTTAGTGACCTTCTGACTCTTGTGTTGACTTAAGCAATCATCGAGTGATTTAATCGAACCATTAGTGATTTTCAATCTTAAATATGGTTGTTGTGGGCCCTCGACTCTATCCTCTTTAATAATCCAACTGTGTCAGAGGTGAGATGATTTGGTTGCAAGTCCAAGTATCCGTGCGAATGGTCCAGAACTTGCCTCTAATGTGTTTCTAGGCAAAATTTTAAGTTTTGCCTGGCTTGAGAAGTGATTGTAGGCTCTCCTTGACCCGCTTGAAATGTTCCATGTCCCACCAATGTTGTTATCCCTAGTCAACCCATTTGAGCCTAAAACCTTTCTCATTTGATAACCATTTTACAAGCCTTTACCCGTTTTGTAGTGACACTCTCTTGGCACCCGAGCTTTCCATAACACTCTTGAGAAACAATTGGCTAATACATAAGTTTAGGGGATAGACGAGGAGTTTGAATAAAGGTATCAAGGCACAAAAAGAGAAAATAAATGAAGAAAAGGAAAGGAAAGAAAAAGAAAGAAAGAACAAAAAAAATGCAAAAAAAAAAGTGAATAAGTTGAAGAGTTGAAGGGATTCAAAGAAATAGTAATGATGTAAAGCATGGAGAAAGCAAAGAAGGAGAAAATGAATATCATGACCAAGAAAGAGTGACGTTAAGTCTCTCTAGTTCCCCTAAGGAAAATAAACTGCCTCAAAGAGTTGGCAAAACATGAGCCGATAAGAGAAGCAGTATAATAGATACATCTATGGTTCATTCCGCTCGACCCTTGGTAGTGTACACAATATTCTGGATCGGGCCGTACGGCCTCGGCATAATCGTGCATTATATCACTGCTAGTCCGAATATTCACGAGATTATCCTTCTCTTGGTGCCCGAGATTTTATATGGTAATTCCCTATCCGTTTGTTATTGGTACTTGATATATCTGAGCTGTTGAGATAGAAAACGAGATTGAGAATTTCTATCCTTAAAAGAGATTTTCAAGAGATCATGTAACTTACAGTTTTACATATTATATTGTTGTGTTTCGTACCTGCTTATGATTTATCATATTGCTATTGGACCTCTAGTAAGTGTCGATGTCGACCCCTCGTCACTACTTCTCCGGGGTTAGGCTAGACACTTACTGGGTACGCGTTGATTTATGTACTCATGCTGAACTTTTGCACTAAATGTGCAGGATCTGACAGGTTCATTTGGTGGCCATTTGGGCGTGTAGGCATAGTTGCTGACGAGACTTTATGGTGAGCTACATTCCAAGCTACGTATCGCAGCCCACAGAGTCTCCGTCGTACTATTTACTTTGTCCTGTCTTATTTACATTCCAGACAGATGGTGTATTATTATTGTACTCCTTAGTAAATGATCATGCACTTATGACATCGGGTTTTGGGATATTCTAGGTGATGCTTATGGATTTGCATATTATTATCATCTTTATTTTATGCACTAGTAATTATGTATGTACTCGTGATTTTTAAAGGCATAAATTTACCCTACTTAATAAAATTCATGATTTCGAAAGTAATAAAATGAACAATGGACGTGATAATTCACTGTTGGCTTGCCTAACGGCGACGTTGGGAGCCATCATGACCTATAGTGGATTTTTGGTCGTGACAGCTTGGTATCAGAGCTCTAGGTTCACTTGGGTCTCGCAAGTCCTGAGCAAGTCTAGTAGAGTCTTGATGATAGATACGGAGACATTCGTACTTATCTTCGAGAGGCTACAGGGCTGTTAGGAGCACTTCCCTTCTTGATTCCTCTTCGTGCGGTTTGATTCCATTGGAGCTTATCCCTTGATTTCCTTCCTACTTAATCTTATGCGATGTGGAGCGTCAATTGGGCATCGAGGAGCTGTAGTGGTACTGCAGACGTGGTGCAGGATGTTTCTCCCTACATATTCGGCTAGGCTATTATCGTTACCTTGCGGAAGGGTGTTCTGTCGTTTCAGCCCAGTATCTGGATTTCCTACAGTTTCGAGGCTATGCACAGATTATTATGATGTTCATGCGTTGTTATCACACAATGTTGGTATGATGGTAGGGTGCTTGTTCATGTGTTGAGGCAGTGAATGACTCGAAAGGAGGATTTCTTAGTTCATGGTTTAGAGGTTCAGCATTTAGTTCCAGCGGGGGAAAGGCAATCGGACTATGGATGTTTAAGCTTTGGTTGATAGGGTAACGAGACTTGATATTTTTGAATTTGGTGGAAATTCTCATTTGAGAAGTGGTGTCGTCGTCCTTGTTTGAACGCATTAAGGTTCCACGGTGTTATGGTCTCCTTTGAATTTGCCTTCGGGGAAGGGTGTTATGGAATGATGCCTAAGCAGCAGTTATCACAGATGGCGGTGTATGGCATCTTCGGAGTCTAATCAGTGTTTCTAACATTGATGGCTCGAGAAATATGATCTTCGAGGAGGCTTAGAGTTGGTAACAATTTATTAGTTCAGGTGCTACAGAGATGGATTTTTATTTGAGGCAGCATTTGGGCAGCGAAGGATGAGGATGGACATGGTGGAAGGTGTCTCGCGGTGGTTGAATTGCTAGCAGGTCAAGTATGAAAAATAGGGGTTGAGAAGTTGCTTAAAGTAGATGGTTTAATCGAAGTGGGAGTGGCAGAGTAACATATGGATTCTGTGGTGGAATAACCACATGCCTTGAGAAATTTTAGAGCGATTTGGGAATCATGGTGGAAAGTGACTAGGTCTACAGATTTTATTTGGGATGGTGGCTACTGTACTGAGGAAGATTGAATATGGCAGAGAGGAGTTTGCTTGAAATGAATCGCGGTGCGAAAAACTTGATTATCATTTTTTGGATGCAACGTGACTTCGAGTTTGGAATGTATTGTTGGACTTTCAGTTGATGTCAGTGGGAAATGAACAGACTTTTAAATCTGGTGGACGAGCATGGACTCAAGAGGGGTTTGCTGATTTTTGTGGTAGTTGTAACTAGGGCAATGTTGTTGGGAGATGTCGAAATGAAATTCCACAGGTGGGTTATCTTCTGTGAGTGGGTTAGCGATTGCATGATTTTGTTGAAGTTTCTACAAAGAGTTCTACTTACTACCCGACAGAAGGCCGAATATGCGATTGTGGCTAATAATTCGGAATGTTCATGAAAAGTTTAACAAGAGACTACAAAACATTTGGCGGGTTGACGGTGCGAGATCATGGCAATTAAGAAGGAGGAATCATTGTGGGTTCTACATTTATGTGGTTGTAGCTTAAAGCTAAGTGGGGAAGTCCACCATCTAAGATTGGATCACGTGATTGTCTGCTTGTGTGATTTCTGGTTATCGGTGCATTAATGGATTATTTATACTAAGCAAAGAAAAACATCAAGGGTAATTCGGGCAAGGAACTTGAGGAATGCATTCTATATATCGCCTTATCGATTCATATGTAGGTTTCGGGAAGACTCAGAGTTTATGCTTCTTGTGGGAATGATGTACAAGAAAAAGAATTCATCCGGTTGCTTCTTTGAGAGAATGATCATGTACTAACAGAATGTTGGAGTTTGATTATATTCAGGGACAGGTCATGGTGTGTGACTCTCAACAGTGGTTCTAATGAGTTCAAGAATTAAAGTGCACTGTCTAAGGATTTTTGAGTACGTTGTATGGTTAAGGATCGAGTTTTGTAGTGGATTATGAAAGGGACATTGAATGTTCCTATTGTACCGGGGGTCTGCGGTGCAATGTTAGAGAGATGGAAGGGAACAAATTTGGATTCATAGAGGATCTTTTAGAATGGGCGTACCAGTTGGAGATGCCATTTTGTGCATAAGGAGGGTATGAGATGGTTCATGGGTATTAAGACGATGTAGTCTTGTGACTTGGGTCACTCGGAATAAATGTTGTCGGGTTCGTTCTGTTTTTAATGGAGCTATTATTATTCTAAGACAAGTCAAGAATAAGTTCGAAGAAGTTGGGTCTGCTAGTAATGGTTGAATCAGCATGATTGTGGCAACAATCAGTTCCTTCGGCGTGTTAAGTTATACAAGTGGTTCGTGTTGTACTTGTGGGCTTGACAACCACCATAATTTAATTGATTTGGAAGTATTTGACTCTGATGGCCTTGTTATGTGTGAATGGATCCCGGAAGAGTTAAGGCGGTTTAGACCACAATTTGAGGTTTGTATTTTCTACGGTTATGGGAATTCAGTTGCGTGTTGCAATGGTACTTCTAAAATGAGTTAAGTGAAAGGTTTCTAGCCAATGAAGTGTTTATTTTACTAGTAGTCCAGGGGTCATGATGGATTCTTGTACTCTCGCTTAACAGCATGATAGGTGCAGCGAGCGGCTAGGGAATTGGAAGTTGGGGATCAAGGTTGCGGCTTTGTGTTGATAAGAATGTCATGAGCTCGGATGAGCAGGGAAGAATTCAGATGTTCAAAGTAAGCGGACATTTTCTTGATTTGCTTTACAGAATTAGTACGATTGGTGGTATGGAGGTGCAGACTTTGCTACCTGGTACGGAAGGTCGTGACATGTTAGTCACTTGATTGTTAAGGATTGAAACCAAGTATGGAGATTCTGGTACTATCGCTAATGTGAGAGTTTATGCCTAAAAGGCGCTCTAGTCTTTTGGTTGTGGGTTGTGGGAGTTTGTTCCAAGTGGATGGCTGCTCGTGTGTGTTAGGACTACGGCCATTGTGGATCCTTGAAAGATTGTTGGCCTAGTATGGTATGATCAGAATCGGCTTGAGGTCTGTTTGTTGGTCTAATGTGAATGTGTGCTCTACATCAAGTCGGATGTGTTCATTTGGCATAGCATTGCTTACAGAGGAGTCTTCAGGCATTGGATGTTATTCTCGCCGTCAGTACTCCATGAAATACTCTATTGCACCATATAGGTTGTGGGACGGCTTGATTATTCGCACATGTGTTGCGACCTCGTGTAGCTTGTGGTGGTATGTGAGTAAAATGACTCTCGAGATGCAGGTCATTTAGTGCACCTTAGTCGTGCTTGGGCTTTTGTAGCATATGGCGCTATCCGTCTCCCAGGGTTGTATTATGAACCTGGCATGCTTGTGATCGATATTTAGGCATTTCATAAGTATAAGCATTGCTTCTTGATGCGTGCTTCTTTATTAATTGCTATGTGTGGATCAGGTGGCACGCCGCCACGGGTATACTGTTTGGATCATGTGGCACGCCGCCATGGGTACATTATTGGATCGGGTGGCACGCCGCCACGGATATGTTGTGTGGATCGGGTTGCGCGCAGCAACTATGTCATGTTTGGGTCGGGTTGCATGCCGCAACAGTGTGATGTTTGGATCGGTTGCGTGCCACAACAGTGTCACATTTGGATCGGGTTGCACGCCGCAACAGTGAGAGGTTAAGCACTGTTCCTTATATTTATTTTTGTGTGTCTTGTTTCTTGTCTCTAAGAGAGGTTCATAGCATTTGTTGGCCATTTTATTCGTTACGCAGGCTAGATGATTCTTTGCCAGTGTTCGTTCTTCCTTACGAATCATATTCGAGTTGTAGCTTGTTCACGCTTTGATGGCGCCGTATGAGACTTTAGACGGTGCTTGAGGTGGCTTATTGCCCGAGCATCTTGTACTGGGTAAGACGAGATTATTGGACCTGAGATTAGTGCAATCGAAGTTATATAGGGTATATTAAAAAGCAAATATCGTTATACAGTTCAGAATGAGGTAATGGTTCTTGTTAGGAGGAGAGACTCCATGATTTGTTGATTCGGCAAGTGGTTATGAGTTCTTACACATCTTTTCCATTGTGGCAGTATTGTGAGAGTTGGAACACGGCTTATAAGTGTTATGAGGTGTATTGCAGGCATCGGATTCGTGAAATTGCAGCTATTGTGGTCGGAGGATGTTATTATGGTCCAGCGACCTATGTGGTGCATGGTGTGATTTTAGTAGAGGAGCATGGTCATGTTGGGTACACTGTCTGGTGATTGATGAGGAGTTCGTATGTTAGAATCGGGTCTCGTGGAAAATTCTACATGTTGGAATTTGGTTCTAAAGCTTGTTAGTTAAGGTTATAGGGAGGATCTTCAGTCTGGCCCGAGCTAATATGCTCAGAGGGGTTGTGGTGGCACAGGTAGGTGCACGAGGTGTTAAACAGTGATTTTGGACATTTTCGGAGCAGTTCTTGGCACGTTCGAGGATGAACGTATGTTTAAGTTGGGGAGAATGTAACGACCCGACCGGTTGTTTTGAGCTCTAGCACGTCGTTCAGCAGTTGAGGCCTTGAGTAGCTTCACTTTAGATATTATGACTTGTACGTGTGGTCGGAATTGAATTTCAGGAAATTCGGAGTTGATTTGGAAAGAAAATTCTAAATTCGGAAGCTTTAAGTTGGAATAGTTGACCAGGGTTAGACTTTTTAGTAAACGGCCTCAGAATTGAGATTTGAAGGTTCCAATAGGTTCGTATGATGATTTCGGACTTGGGCGTATGTTCAGGTTGACTATCGGGTGATCTGGGGGCATTTCGGCGCTTAATATGGAAAGTTGGCATTTTGAAGGTTTTAGAATTTCTTAAAGTTCATTTGAAGTGGACTTTGGTGTTATCGATGTCCGATTGAGGTTCCGAGCCTTGGAATAGGTTCGTATCATGATTAATGACTTGTACGTAAAGTTTGGCGCCATTCCGGAACGTTTAAGTATGAATCAGATGCGTTCATTGAAGTTTGAAAGTTTAAAGAAAGGTTTCGATCGTCGATCCATAGTTTTGATGTTGTTGATGTGATTTAAGGCCTCGAGCAACTTTGTGCCGTGTTTTGGGACTGGTTGGGGTGATTTGGACGTCCCAGGGGCCTCGGCTGAGTTTCGGGGTGGCTTTGGACCAAATTTGGCTGAGTTGCTATTGTTGGTTTGCTAGTGCTAGTTTTGTTCTTCGCGATTGCAAAGGGTCTCACGCGTTCGCGAAGAAGGAATTTGGGTCTGGGCCTTTTTGTTCTATGCATTCACGATGGGGAAGTCGCGTTCGCAATGTGTTGGGCAGTGTTACTACACGTTCGCGATAGACATGTCGCATTCACATAAGTAAAATTGGCCTAGCCGTGGAATTTTGACTTCGCGTTCGCGATTGGGCAGCCACGTTCGCAAAGGGCAGGCTGGCAAATCATTGCATTCACGGGCCCTGTCTCCCATTCGCGTAGAGGAACTGGGGAGCGGAGGCTGGTATTGCTTCGCGAACGTGTGGGCCTTGCCACGTTCGCGAAGAAGGAAGTGCTAGGTAGTGTCATTTTAAAACGGGGGATTGGCTCATTTTCACTCCATTTTCTTCATGGGAGCCGACTTTGGGAGCAATTTTGGAGCACCATCTTCATCATCAACTAGGAGGTAAGTGATTTCTTCTCATTGTGAGTTAAATACATGAATTATACGTGGATTGGAACATGGAAATTGGTTAAAATTGTGAGATTTTGAAGAAAACCTAGAATTTGGTATTTTGGGAGTTTTACCAATAAATTGGACATGGAATTAGGATTTATAAATTTGAGTTCGTGATGGTATGGGTAAATTTTATCTTCTAAAATTTTCGGAATTCGGGCACGTGGGCCTAAGGGTTAACTTTGTTGGCATTTCGAGCGAAGTTAGAAATTGTTATGAATTGATTAATTATGAGTATTAGAGTGTATTTTTATTGGTTTGCACATTGTATGACTAGTTTCGGATCGATGGGCTTTGGTTTGACGTGTTGGAGAGGCGCAGGAGCCGCTTATGGAACTTCGGAGCGAGGTAAGTCTCATGTCTAACCTGTGAGGGGGAAACTTTACCCTTAGGTGATGTAATTGTTATGTGCTACAAGTTGTGGGTGCTACGTACGCACGAGGTGACGAGAGCCCGTACGTAGCTAAAGCATATTTATGTCCGGGTAGACTTAGGACTTTATCATGTAATATTTGAATTATTTGAACTCATTCTCCTAGCTTAATTAATTGAAATTATAATTGAACTTGATTTAGAAATATATATATATATATATATATATTAGGCCGAGCCTTATCACCTTGAGTTGTTGACAAGTTAGTTGAGAAACGGTAAAGGTTGTGTTCACCTTGTGCTCATGTACTGTATTGTAAGCACGTGTCTCGTAATTCAAAAATTTCCTTCCTTTCTTTTGGAGCGGGCGGAACGCCTCAGCAGTATAATAGATTCATCTATGGTTCGTGCCGCTCGACCCTTGGCAGTGTACACATTATTCTGGATCAAGTCGTACGACCTCGGCATAATCGTGCGTTATATCACTGACAGTCCGAAATTCACGAGATTATCCTTCCCCTGGTGCCCAGGATTTTATATGGTAATTCCCTATCCGTTTGTTATTGGTATATTTGAGTTGTTGAGATAGAAAACGAGACTGAGAATTTATATCCTTAAAAGAGATTTTCGACAGATCATGTAACTTACAGCGTTAATTATTATTGTTGTGCTTCATACCTGCTTCTGATTGATCATATTGCTATTGAACCTCTAGTAAGTGTCGATGTCGACCCCTCGTTACTACTTCTCTGGGGTTAGGCTAGATACTTGTTGGGTACACGTTGATTTACGTACTCATGCTGCATTTCTGCACTAAATGTACATGATCTGACAGTTCATTTGGTGGCCATCTGGGCGCGTAGGCGCAGCTGCTGAGAAGACTTTATGGTGAGCTACATTCCAGGATAGGTATCTGATAAGTGGGGATTTAACCTATTATTCGCTCTCTTTTACTTGCATTTTGGACCTAAAATGCGTGAAGGTATTCCCGAAAACTAATGTAATGTGCTTGCTTGCAGGAATTGATCAAAATAAGCCAAAAGAGGCATAATTAGCTCATAAAGGAGTCAAATCTTGAAATAAAACCAAGACTGGGCCAGGAGACCTGAACTGCGGACCGCGCAAATATTGTGCGGCCGCAGAAGCCACAACGCGACCGCAGTCACTAATATGCGGTCCACGAAGTGAAGAATCAGAGAGTACAATTCAAGGCTAAGTGTTGAGCGAGGTCCGCGCCAGAAATGTGCGGCCGCGAATGTCTCACCACGGTCACGGTTGGAATTATGCGGACCGCAGTGGATGAGATTCAGAGAGTTCACAATTCAAGAAATAATAAGGAGTGCGGTCCGCGGTAGAATTTCGTGGCCGCGAAAATCCACTACGCGGCCGCGATGGAAATTATGCGGCCCGCGAAACAAACCTCAGCCCAGATCCAGAAGTCAAAAATGCGGACCGCGGTCAGTTTTACGCATCGCGAAAGCAAGAGTGCGGCCGCGGTAAGAATTACGCGGCGCCGAAACCTCCGCAGGGGTATTTTTATCCAAAAACTTAAGCTTAGTATAAATAGATCTTTTTGACATTTTTTGGTTAAGTTTTGTTTTTGCTGAACATGTGAGACGGCTGGATTTTGTGTTTTAGGATATTTGTGAGCACGTGATTTTTGTCCAACATGAATTATTCCTAGAAATTCAAACAAAATGATTTCTTTCATTATTTTGCAATTTTGTGGATTTTTGTGATATGTTGTAGTAATTGTTTGCATTTTTGTTTGTGCATTTTAACTAATGGAAAATACAAAAAAAATATATTTGGCTTTTGCATTTAGGATTTAATCTAACATCTTAGGATTAATTAGTAGTCAAGTTACTTTGAAAATAAGGAAAATAACAGAAATAGTTCATTTTTGCATTTTTAACTATTAATTATTGAATTTGTCATGAGCTTCCTTTAATTAGGACTTAATCAATTTTGAGGAAATAATTAATTTAATTTTGGGAATAAATTGGGTCTTTATTTTAATTTTGCATTTTAATAAAAATCAAAAAATATAAATACAAAATGAAAAATAAAAAGAAAAAAAGAAAAGAAAAGGAAACTATTAAAAGAAATGGGGCTGCCTTAATTGGGCTGATTTTAATTAGTCGTGTCCAGCCCAAACACACCCCAGACCAGCCCAACCCACGCCCCAATACGCGGTCCATCCCATCATAAATGAAACGATGCCGTTTTTGTCCCATCAAATCTGGGCCGTCGAGGTAATTGAATCCAACGGCTCAGAAGCCTGGTTACATAAATATATAAGTGTCGGATAAGCCTACCCCCCTCCCTGTCCATCGTCTCTCTCTCACCCCACTCTATCAGAGACTCCCCCACCGGCTCCGCCGCTCGCCGCCGGCCGGAAATCGTCTACGCCGGCGGCCGGCGTCCAAATCATCCCAAATTAATACCCTGGAACCTCCTCAACGCCCCCGTACCAAATATTCAAGTAATTTCCCTCAAACATCAACCAATCTCTTCGAATCTTAGTTCGAAATTTTCCGGCCAAAACTCAACCTTCTCCGTTCACCACCAAATTAAAACCATGGAACCGCTTTGTCCTCCTCTATCAAACCCCCCAAACCTCGCCCCTCAAATCTGACCGGAACTCTTCTAATATCGATTTGAAGTTTTCGGTCAAAACCCTAAATTCCCAAACCTTGTCAAATTGATACCACATCATCACCTCGCCTCCCTCATGACGCTTCTACCATTGATGGTGTTCAAATATCACTAGAGTCACTCGAAATTTTGAATTGGAAGTTAGTCGGATTTGTGGAGTTCAAAATCAGTGAGATTCTATTTCACTTTTGCTTGAGGGTTCTGTGTTGCTGCATGATTAGTTAAATAGCTATTTTCATTTTGTTATAAGTTCAAGTAATTAGTTAGGGTTTTTGTCTGCATTTTTGAATCAGTAATGTGTTCTGTTCTGTTGATGTAATTCAGTAGCATGGTTTTTTTTTTTCTTCTTAAGCATACTTTCTGTTGTTAATTCATAGTTAGTATTCTAGGTCTGGATTTCTGATTAGTTTAAATTTGATTAGTTTCTACTTGTTTGGATTTTGTGTTGCCTAGTTTCACACTGATTTTATTACGGTTAATCGATTAGTTGATTTGATTGTTAATGATAATTGGTAATATGAAATTCAGTAGTTAGTTAGATTTAGGAGTTTGGTTTGAACCTGGTTCTAGCTAATCTAATTGCAGAGTAGGCTGAAACTAGGGGGTTGGGTTTAATTGATATAGCTCAGTAATTTCAGACTAATAAAAGGGTAGTTCAGGGAATTTCATTCAGGGAATCTAGCAATAACTGAAATAGAACTTCCTAGAAGCTTCTAGATGGGGGTTCTATGGTAAAAATCAGGAATTAGGTGTACTTGCTTGAGAAACAAGTCAATAAGTAAAGGACTATTTTTGAAAATAACCTAAGGACTAGAAGGCAAACACAAAATCTGAGGGTTGCCTTCATTTTGCCTATAAAAAGGCATGCCAATGCCTTAAGTCACAAGTTTTTCAGCTCCGAAAATTCCCCCCCAAAAGGTGCTCTTTAAGTTTCAGATCTGATTTTTGAAATTCAACATTCAAAAACCCAAAAACAATGGAAAACCATTAGAAAAACCAAAAAAAATTCAGAGATACTTTTCTATTGAAAATTTCTAGTGAATTTTGAATTTTAGCTTCTGAATTGCATCATTTAGCCCATAGTCTGTTTGCTGATACATTCTGGTGGTGCTTGGGTGTATCTCGAGTGAGTTTGGGTCCAATTGAGGCTATTTTAGGCTAGTTTTGTTGACTGTTGGTTTCAGAAGTTGTCCTGGGATTAGTTCATAGTCTATTTGGGTGTCTGGAAGTGTATTTGGTTTACTATTGGTGCTACTCTTCTCTGAAAACAATTCTGGGCTGTTCATTCTGTTTTCTGAGCTGTTGTTGATCATCAATCTGCTGCTGCTGACTCTCATTCGTTCTATTTCAAATCCAGGTACACGCGTTGAATTCACACTGATGTAATCACAATTTGGAATAAAATGAAGTATTATTTCAGATCTATGCTCATGTGAATGCCTGTAGTTATAGTTAGTCCAACAATGTGTAATTGTCTAGTTTTAGTTTGTTTGAATTGTATTGAACTAGGAACTGTTTACTTAGAACTATTTCTACTGATTTGAACTGTTTGGATTTGTACTGGACTGTTTTGGACTACTTGAACTCGTGATTATCCAGCGTAGCTTTAGTATAGCTAGTTTAACATTGTTTTGTTAAAATTTAAAAAATCAGAAATAATTTGGATCTGTAATTGATTTTGAGTTCAGCGTCTTTGAGCTCATGGTTTCAATGTAGGTGTTGATAATTTGGGTAGTTAACATCAGGGGTTCACTCAGATTAAACATGCATCTTCAATTTGACTGATTTGAATTAATTAGCTGTCTGATAGTTAAATGCGGATAAAGTGCGAATCTAGGCTATCAACCTGTTCATGTTAATATTAATAGAATCATATAATCAAGCCGTTTAGTGTAGTAGATTCACGTTCATGAACTATTTATTTTGTTTTGTTGTTAAATCCCATTCATGTTTCCCATTTGTTTTCACCCTTAGCGACATTTAGGAAGTCACCAGTAGATAAGTAAGCAAAGAAATCGAACTGTAAAATTAAATACAAATTCAACCTGAAATCTGGGCTCAAGTTGGCCCATTTGCACGAAGCATTATCCGAATGGTACATGACCCATTGCTGGTCACCAAATTGCCACAAGTTAGAAGCTGGTGCATGTTTGGGCTGGAAGCCCAATCTATGTGTTTTCTTGTGAACTCGACTGAAACTCAAATGTAGTAGCTCCTAAACCATGATAATTAATTAGGACTTTTTCTTTTATTATTAGAGACAAATAAAAAATAGAAAATTATAGTTGCTTTAGGATTGGCCTTTAAATAAAAAATGAGATGAGCCTCGCAAAACAAAACACATAAATTGCGGGGCCCTCGATAAATGTTTATAAAATACTTAGACGTCGGGATGGGCCGTTTAGCGAATTTCACGGCCTTCCTCAAAGATAATAACGTGTTAGCCTCTTTAAGCGCGTATTTTAAATAATTTTACCTTCCTAAATATGGGTGCACATTTATGTGACCCAAATCCAAATCCCAACGAAGTCAAAATGTGTCAAAAATCGTGGGTGCATTTATGTGACACGGTTCGAGACATGTTTTCACGACGTTGCAATTCTCTTAAATAATAATAAAAACGGTTCAAAGTTAAAAGCACATAGATTAAAACATGTACTAAAATCAAACAAATAAGCCAAATATGACAGTTGAGCGACCGTGCTAGAACCACGGAACCCGGGAATGCCTAACACCTTCTCCCGGGTTAACAGAATTCCTTACTCGGATTTCTGGTTCGCGGACTGTTAACAGATTCATAATTTCCTCGGTTCGGGATTCAACCGGTGACTTGGGACACCATTAATCTCCCAAGTGGCGACTCTGAATTTCAATAATAAATCCCGTTCCGATTGTCCTTTAAGTGAAAAAACTCCTTTTATTATACCCGTCACGGGGTGTAGTAAGAAAAAGGAGGTGTGACAGCTCTGGCGACTCTGCTGGGGACACAAACCCAGAACTTCGGTTCAGGGTTTAAGAATTCGAGCTTAGAATAATTGTTACGTTTGGCTTTATCTGATTTTCCTACATGTTTCCTGCTAAATGTGCTAAATGCTTTACCGCTTTGATATTATCTGAACTGTATATAAACTGTGCCGAAACCCTTCTCTTCTCACCTCCGGGGATGTGCTCACTGGTGGAGACTCCCTATTCTGTTAGTGTCACACCTTAAAATAAGAAAGAGGCCGGACAAGTTACTAAGCCGGATGGCCTTTTGGTTCCCGGTACGTAGCCCCCTCCTCGACTCGAGTTGTCCGCTCAGGTACACAGTCTAGAACATATACCCAGGTTTTGAACCTAGAATAACTTGACCTCATGCCGGATCCCTAGTAGGAACGCTTATCTGCATCACGTGCATTTTGACTTAGGGGACTCAACACAGGGGTTGGGTCCGTCTAGGACAGGTGTACCCGGAATAATGGACCATCCTGATGCATCCTACTTGTGCATTTATCTGTTTTGGACTAGCATGCTGACCGGCTTTGAATATCTAGGAAAAATTGAAAACCAAAAGAGAAAAAGAGAAAATAGCAGCGTAGAGAGTTAATTACCTATATTAGAAAAGCCAATGCCCAAGTAGTGCCGAAATATTGCCGGATTTTTGAGTAAATGAAAGAAAAAAAAAGAAGAAAAGTATTTTTAGTTTGTTTTGTTTGCCAATGGAAAAGAAAAACAAAAAGAGTTTTATTTTCAAATTAGTGTGTTTTATTGCGGAAAAAAGAAAAAGAGAGTCTTGCTTTCGGAAATAGTGTACTTGCCAACAAAAAAAAAACAAAAGAGTTTAGTTTGCGAAAATAGTTAGTTTTATTCGCCCGAACTACGCCAGTTTGATTCCCACAGGGTGTGGGATACGTAGGCAGTCCCCATCGGGTCCAACTTCCCTTTTTTCAAAGTAGCCAAAAATAACAAAAATTTTAATTTTGAATAAGTCAGGTGAGGCCATTCTTGGCTAAAACAAGCCGAATGTCCCTAAAAGGGCGCCGGAAGGCTGTTTTTGCGAGAACAGCCACCTTGGGTCATTTTCAACGGTTAGCGGGCACAGTCTTAAAATCTTCTCCCCGAAGTGCTGAAAGGCCGTATCTGCAAGACCGGCTGTTTGTTTTAAATTGGAAATTTGAACAAAAACTAGTGTCATTTTTCCTTTTTAGGTCAAAATAAGTGATTAAATCACCTTAATAAATGTGCAGGATGAGCACGATTCAAAATGAACCTTTTTCAATCATGCATAAAATTCCTTTGGAGTTGCGTCTGTGGTGGAACGACTTAGGAGGAGAAGGGCAAGATGAAGTCAAAAAATATTTGAAAGGGCTTACCGGTTTGTTGGAGATTGTGCCTCGGGGAGACATTATAAGAGCATTGGTCACATGCTGGGACCCGGCACACAATGTGCTCCATTTTTCGGACTTTGAACTTACCCCGACCTTAGAAGAAATAGCTGGCTACATCGGAAATGATGAGGTTCCTTTAAGACATAAGTACTTGGTTGCCCCGAGAACTGTAGTTGTGCACAGATTCATAGACTCACTGAAGATAAGCAGGACAGTCCACAACGCAGATTTGGCAAATGGCTTTTGTACTCCACACATCATATACCACAGATATGGCCACATATGAGGGTTCAACAACCCGAAAAACAAGATATGTAGCAAAGGAAACAGCCAAAAATGGGAAGAACACAGACGTTTTGCTTTTGTGGTGGTCTTTTTGGGGCTTTTGGTATTCCCGAGGAAAGATGGGAACATTGACATAAAAATAGCCGGGGTCCTCAGCACTCTACTCACTCAAGTCAAAAGCACTCTTGCGCCCATGATATTAGCCGAAATCTTCCGCGCTCTTACAGCCTGCAAAGTCGGGGGAGACTTCTTCGAGGGGTGCAATCTATTGTTGCAAATGTGGATGACCGAACACCTGTGCCACCGTCCTCAGTTCCTGAGTTATGGATCCACAAAAAAAACATGTATAGAGGAGTTTTACACAAGGATTAAGGGGGTCAGCTTGCCCGAGGGATTCACGGGCTGGACATCATACTTTCGGTCCCTCACTGCTAGTCAAATAGAATTTGATGAAATCATATATATGCCAGCAACGGGGCCGCACTTCCTTTTGATGGGTCTTAAGAGCATTCAGCCTTATGCTCCGTATTGGGTTTTAAGGAAACTCGGGAGACGCCAGATAGTACCGAAAGACGACGATCTTAGCATCCAAGTGATTGAGATTGGTCCTGATGGACAGTTTCCTGAAGCAAAGGTTCGCCAGGTTTGGAGCGAATGTCAATACTTGGCGGCGAATACCTGTGTGCGGGATCGATCTAAAGGAGAAGTGTCACCTGAGTACCATGCCTGGTATAGAAGGGAAGTTACATTTGGGAGGCCGGCTAAAAGACCTCACCTCCAGGATTTTGTTGAATCATCGCAAGAACAGTGGGCTTGGTTAGCTTAAAAAAATGAATACAGGGGCATAGGAGCATTGGAAAAACAGGTCCAAGACCTCCAGTTTGAAAACAGCGTGCAAGCCGCAGCTGATGAGGGTGAGAGAAAGAAATTGGCCAAAGAGAATGAAGCCTTACGAGCCCAAATCCAAAAGATGAAGCTAGCGGCCGAAAATCCGGTCAGGAGTGCCAAAGATGCAAAGCTTATAGAAAATCTAAGGCAAAAAGTGAATGACTATAGTTTTGACCTCAACAAAGCGGAAAGGGAATTAGCCGGGGTTCGGAAACAATTGGCTAAAAACACAGAAGAACGGGCCCGCATGGTTAAGCAGTTGAAAGACGAATACGATGATGAGGTCACGGGATTAAAGAAAAAGGCCATTGCCACAGAGAACAGAATGATCAAACAGGCAAGAGAATTCAAAGTTGAAAGAGAGCACTGCTACACGGCATTGGCACAATTAGAAATGGACTTGCAACAATTTCAGGAACAAAATCAGGTAGCCGAGCAAACTTTGGAGGCTAGGGCCCAACAGATAGGGCGGTTGCTTCAAGAAAAAGGCAGAATCAGAGAGAGAATCTTAACTGTTGCTCACTCCATTACTAGGAAATGCCAAGTGTGCGAGAACATGACTCGTACCACCTTCTTTGCATCGGTGATGATATTTGTGAAGCGGATAATGAGTGACCTGGACAGACTTCAAGGGGAACTTGCATATAGGCCCGCGGTGAGACCGAACGATGTCCCGCGGGCACCAGGAGATTTAATGTATCATGATTGTCTTTTGATTCTGTATTTCCTTTTCTACTAGAGTTGGTTATTTGAGTCTGTATTTCCTTGTCTACTGGAGTCTACATTTCCTTTTCGTTAAAAGTCACTTGATTGAGTCTGTGCTTTCAAAATAGAATAGGGACGGTGGAGTCTGTAGCTCTTTTCTACATTAGAGTTTGTTAGTTGTTTAAATTGTCATAGACGTATTTGCTATCAATAAAATTGAAAATCCCAAAAAATATTTTGCTTCTACTTTACATTTATTCTTCATGAACTACGCTCGGTCTGATTCATGCGGGGTCATGATACGTAGGCAATCTACATAGGATTCGACCATAACCAAATAAAAATAGAAAATAAGAGAGAAAATGCAAAAAAAGAGGGAGCGACAAGAAACAATGGAAAAACAAAAAAGAAGTGGCACATAGAAATAAGGAAAAGCCGGGATGACGCATGCAACCAAGCAAAGGCATACTAGAAATGGTTAACTGCTTAGGTGCATTCATTCCCAAATGTGCGGTTGCTTATCTATCAATGCTCTAACCGCTAACAAAGTTGTTGTTGATGAGTCCAGGCAAGTGGTTAAGTTGACTGGCATTCTGGCAACCCATCCCTACAACACCCGCTCTAAGGATAAGTCAAACATGGTCAACCAGGAATTAGAAGCAAGCATTGTCAACCCGTCTAGGGAGGATGAAGTAGTGGACGTTAATGCAATGAAGGAGGAGATGTATAAACTGAAGCAACAAATGGCCGAGATGTACCAGGCCTGGTCAAAGGGACATCTACCACTAGCCTATCCTGCTAACCCCACCTACATCCCACCACTAGCTCAGCCTCAAGATCCTCCCACAGTGAACTCTTCTCCAGCCTTCCCTACTTACCAGCAGTACTACGGAACCACCTCTCAAACACCACCACCTCCACCACCCAAACAAATTCCATGCCCTCGACCGCCAAATACTCCTGTGTTTGTGGCTCCTCCACCTGTCGCACTACAGAGGTCCTCTAGCGAACCTTTGTTCCAAACCCATGATAACCAGTATTACCCACCCGAAGCCACTTTCAAACCACCAGAACCATGCTCTTACACTCCCGTCTTGATCTCTCAGCTGAAGAAGAAAAGCCTCCCAAAAACCCGGAGCAAGAGGAAATGATACGGAAGGTTAAGAGCTTAGAGCAGTCATTCAGAAATATGCAGGGTCTCGGAGGTCAAGTGAGTGTATCCTACAAGGACCTGTGCCTGTTTCCCGATGTCCAGTTGCCAGTAGGATTCAAGTTACCCAAGTTTGACTTATATGACGAACACGGTAATCCGGTGGCACATATAAGGGGATTCTGCAGCAAAATGAGAGGAGCTGGGGGAAGGGACGGAGTTATTGATGGCTTACTTCAGTCAAAGTCTAAGTGGAGCAGCCTTGGAGTGGTACACACGACAGGATCATGCTCGATGGTACACTTGGGACGATTTGGCCCAAGCATTTGCATGTCATTTTCAGTATAATCTCGAAATTGTCCCGGACCGTCTGTCACTGACTAAAATTGAGAAGAAGCACGGAGAAAGCTTCAGAGAATATGGTTTCCGATGGAGAGAGCAGGCGACAAGAGTCGATCCTCCAATGAAAGAGAGCGAGATGGTTGATTATTTCCTACAGGCTCTGGAACCCACCTATTATGGTCACTTGGTGTCGGCAGTAGGGAAAACTTTCAACGAGGTAGTGAAAATGGGAAGTATGGTGGAAGAGGGGCTTAAATCCAACAAGATTAAGAGCTATTCAGCAATCAAGGCAACTACCCAGGCTATTCAGAGCGGCACTGGAGGGGTATTGGGAAAGAAAAAGAAAGAAGATGTTGCAGTAGTGGAATCGAGAGCTTGGTCGAGGGGTCCATCACCATATTACAACCAACCTCGCAGTAGTGGAATCGAGAGCTTGGTCGAGGGGTCCATCACCATATTACAACCAACCTCGCACTCATCCCCAAACCTACCCACACACCCCATATGGCCCACCGCAGCACTACTACCCACCTCCTGTCCCCAATTTCTCTGTCCATCATGCCCAAACATACCCCCAACCTCCTACCCATGCACAATGGCGGCTCAAAGCACCTACCCACCCCCGAGAACCAACAGAAACCCCGCTGGAACCGGTTTTCGACCTAACCCTGCATTTAAGAATGATAGGCTACAAAAGAAGAAGACTTTCACTCCATTGGGTGAATCTTACACTAGCTTATACCACAGATTGAGACAGTTGGGCATGTTGAGTCCGATTGAACCCAAGTTGTCAAATCCTCCCCCAAGGAATCTGGACCACTCTGTAAGTTGCGAGTATTGCTCAGGTGCTCCGGGACATGACACAGAAAAATGCTGGCATTTGAAAACGGCCATCCAGGAGCTCATTGACACCCGCCGAATTGAAGTGCAAGCCCCAGAGACGCCTAACATCACTCAGAATCCATTGCCAACCCATCACGATACCCATATGATTGAGCTAGTACAAAAGGGAGAGCATAAGAAGCCTTCACAAACCGTAATGATGATCATGGCTAGTGAGGATAGATCAAATGAGAAACTAACAAAGGGGAGAGCATTGATCAAGGTAGAAGAGACAGTTAGCAAACCAGTTGTGGTGGTAAAGAAGGAGATTTTGAGCAGTGTTGCAGTAAAACAAGAACCAGCTAAAGTGGTAGTGTCGGGGCCAACTGTCAAGCCCGTTGTGATTGTAAAAGGGGCTCGCACAAAGCCGGTTATCATCAAGCCAGTGACTCAGTTACCAGTTATCAATGAAAAGGCCGTCCCATGGAATTACGGCCAAGTGACAGTGACGTATAAAGGGAAGGAAGTTAAGGAAGAAGTTTGTGAAACCCATGGGCTGATTCGCTCAGGAAGATGCTTTGCTCCTGACGAGCTGAGAAAGGCTAAAGTCACCAAAGATAATCTAGTACCAGTAAAGAAAGCCGTAACTGAAGAAGAGGCAGAAGAATTCTTGAAGAAGATAAAGGCACAAGATTATTCCATTGTAGGACAGTTGAGAAAGACCCCGGCACAGACCTCATTGCTATCATTATTGATACACTCAGATGAGCACCGCGGGCATTGATGAAAATTTTGAATGAAGCCCATGTTCCTGATAAGATTTCCGTGAACGATCTAGAGAAAATAACAAACAAGATTTTTGAAGTCAACAGGGTTACATTTTCCGACGATGAGCTGCCTTTGGAAGGCACTGAGCATAATAGAGCACTCTACCTCACGGTGAAATGTGAAGACTCTGTGGTCACCCGGGTGCTGATTGACAACGGGTCCAGTGCAAACATCTGCCCCCTGGAAAAGTTAAAGGTAGACAGTGAGAGAATCCGCAAGAATAGTATTTGCGTGCGAGGATTTGATGGAGGAGGAAAGGACACAGTTGGGGATATAGTGTTGGAACTGACGATAGGTCCGGTTGAATTTACTATGGAGTTCCAGGTGCTCGACGTGGCCGTTTCTTACAATCTTCTGTTAGGACGACCCTGGATCCATGCAGCAAAGGCAGTGCCATCTACCTTGCACCAGATGGTCAAATTCGAGTGGGACATGCAAGAGATTGTGGTGCATGGGGAAGATAGTTCGTGTACTCTGGGTGGTGCCATTGTGCCTTTCATAGAAGCTGAGGACGACAAAGGTCCATGGGTTTATCAAGTCTTTGATACGGTATCGGTTGAAAAGATCCCGGAAGGGGAGTGTATTCCTGTGCCAAAGGTAGCTGCTGCATCCGTCATGGTTGTGTCAGAAATGCTGAAGAACGGATTTGTACCTGGAAAAGGCTTGGGTGCTTCTTTACAAGGCATCGTACAGCCGGTATACCTGCCTGGAAACCTGGATACTTTTGGTTTAGGCTTTAAGCCCACTGCTGCAGACATAAGGCGAGCTAGAAAGATGAAAAAGAAAGCATGGACCCTTCCAAAACCTATTCCCCGCCTTTCCCATTCCTTTGTCAGGCCTGGTACTAAGAAGCGCCTAGCAACAGCAATGCCCAGTTGTGTGATTGATCCCGACAAGGAGCTGATCGAGAGGTTTGAAAAGCTGTTTGATGAGGTGAATGTGTTGGAGGCCAGAGAAGGTCCAAACAAGGCAGATGTTCAGTTCGTGGGGCTCCAGGCAAAGCTTAACAATTGGGAAGCAACTCCCCTTCCTACCCGGAGGGAGTCTTGGTAGTTAGTTTTGATTTCCTTTCAGTTTAATCTGGATTATTTCCAAGGTTGTAATTCGGATGCTATGTTCCGTCCGTTTGGATGAGTTAAACCTTGTTATCTTAAATGTTAATGAAATGCAATTTTCCTCCTTTTTCATTCCTGATAGTTTTTATTTTGTCTTTCTTTTCCTTCTTGTACAGTCCCTTTTACGCTGGTTTCAGTGATATGTCATGCATGAGGAGTCTTCGGCCCAGTCTTAAATGCCAATCTAACTCCGACATAATAATACAAGAAATTGAGTGTGATGACGAAATAGAATATGATGATGAGGAAGCTTTTGAGGAAATCAGTAAAGAATTAAGCCATTTTGAAGAAAAACCCAAACCTAATCTGAATGACACAGAGGCAATCAATTTAGGGGATCAGGAGAATGTGCGGGAAACGAAAATAAGTGTCCATTTGGAACCTCAGCTCAGAGAAGAGATAATTAAAGCACTGTTTGAGTACAAGGATGTTTTTGCATGGTCATATGACGACATGCCGGGTTTAAGCACCGATTTGGTGGTCCACAAATTGCCCACCGACCCAGCATGCCCTCCTGTCAAGCAGAAGCTAAGGAAATTTAAAACAGGACATTAGTGTGAAAATCAAAGAAGAGGTCACCAAGCAGTTTGAGGCAAAGGTCATCCGGGTCACGCGGTATCCCACCTGGTTAGCCAATGTTGTGCCTGTGCCAAAGAAGGATGGAAAGACCAGAGTGTGCGTAGATTACCGTGATCTCAATAAGGCGAGTCCAAAAGACAACTTCCCACTGCCAAACATCCATATATTGATTGACAATTGTGCCAAACATGAGATTGGTTCCTTCGTGGATTGTTATGCGGGCTATCACCAGATTTTGATGGATGAGGAGGATGCGGAAAAGACGGCATTCATCACGCCTTGGGGAACGTATTGTTATAGGGTCATGCCATTTGGGTTGAAGAACGCAGGGGCAACGTATATGAGGGCGATGACCACCATGTTCCATGACATGATACATCGGGAAATTGAGGTCTATGTAGATGACGTGATCATAAAGTCGAGGAAACAATGTGACCATGTCAAGGACTTGAGGAAATTTTTCCAGAGGCTCCGCAGGTACAACCTCAAACTTAATCCAGCGAAGTGTGCGTTTGGAGTCCCATCTGGGAAGTTGTTGGGATTTGTGGTAAGTCGACGCGGTATTGAGTTAGACCCGTCCAAGATCAAAGCCATTCAGGAGCTACCGCCGCCAAGGAACAAGAAAGAGGTGATGAGTTTGCTTGGCAGGTTGAATTATATCAGTAGGTTCATTGCCCAGCTCACAACGACTTGCGAGCCCATCTTTAAGCTGCTAAAGAAAGATGTTGCGGTTAGATGGACGGATGAATGTCAAGCGGCGTTTGACAAGATTAAGGAGTATTTGGCTAGTCCACCCGTGTTGGTCCCGCCGGAGCCGGGAAGACCCTTGATCCTTTATCTGACAGTTTTGGATAATTCTTTTGGTTGTGTACTGGGGTAGCATGACATCACAGGAAAGAAAGAGCAGGCGATTTACTACCTCAGCAAGAAGTTCACATCGTATGAGGTGAAGTACACTCAACTTGAGAGGACGTGTTGTGCCTTAACCTGGGTAGCGCATAAGTTGAAACATTACTTGTCGTCATATACTACCTATCTCATCTCTCGGTTGGACCCATTGAAGTACATTTTTCAGAAGCCCATGCCCACAGGGAGGCTGGCGAAGTGGCAAATCTTGCTTACGGAGTTTGATATTGTCTATGTGACCCGGACTGCAATGAAAGCACAAGCGTTGGCTGATCATTTGGCCGAGAATCCAGTTGATGATGAATATGAACCTTTGAAGACATATTTCCCTGATGAAGAGATAATGCATGTTGAAGAATTAGAACAAGTCGAGAAGCCGGGATGGAAACTGTTCTTTGATGGGGCTGCCAACACCAAAGGTGTCGGGATAGGAGCAGTACTGATTTCCGAGACAGGGCAACACTACCCTGTTACGGCTCAACTTCGTTTCTATTGCACCAATAACATGGCTGAATACGAGGCGTGTATCTTGGGTTTGAGATTGGCTATAGACATGGGTGTCCAGGAAATCTTGGTCATGGGTGACTCGGATCTTCTGGTGCACCAGATTCAGGGTGAATGGGAGACACGAGACTTGAAGCTCATACCGTACCGGCAGTGTTTGCATGAACTTTGTCAACGGTTTCAATCAATAGATTTCAGGCATATTCCAAGGATTCACAATGAGGTTGCCGACGCTTTGGCTACTTTGGCGTCAATGTTGCATCATCCAGACAAGGCTTATGTGGACCCGTTACAGATTCAGGTCCGAGATCAGCATGCCTATTGTAACGTGGTGGAAGAAGAGCTTGATGGTGAGTCGTGGTTCCATGATATCAAAGAATACCTCTGGATGGGAGTGTATCTAGTACAGGCTACGGGGGATCAAAAGAGGGCAATTCGACGCTTGGCAAGCGGATTTTTCTTCAGTGGAGGAGTGTTGTACAAGAGAACTCCAGATCTTGGATTATTGAGATGCATGGATGCTAAACAGGCTACAGTTATCATGGCTGAGGTACATGCGGGAGTTTGTGGACCTCATATTAGTGGATATGTATTGACAAAGAAGATTCTCCGAGCAGGTTATTATTGGCTTACTCTGGAACAGGATTGCATCAGTTTCGTGCGCAAGTGTCATCAATGTCAGGTACATGGAGATTTGATTCATTCTCTACCATCTGAATTGCATACAATGTCGGCACCATGGCCTTTTGTTGCTTGGGGAATGGATGTCATTGGGCCGATCGAGCCAGCGGCGTCAAATGGGCACACGTTCATTCTGGTAGCTATTGATATTTCACTAAGTGGGTTAAGGCGAAAACTTTTAAATCTGTGACCAAGAAAGTAGTGGTCGATTTTATGCATTCGAATATCATCTGTCGATTCGGGATCCCGAAGGTAATCATCACGGACAATGGTGCCAACCTCAACAGTCATTTGATGGCAGAGACATGTCAGCAGTTTAAGATCATGCACCGCAATTCCACCCCATATTGTCCTAAGGCGAATGGAGCGGTCGAAGCAGCTAACAAGAACATCCAAAAAATACTTCGGAAAATGGTAGAAGGGTCCAGGCAATGGCATGAGAAGTTACCTTTCGCCCTTTTAGGCTATCGCACTACTATCGCACTTCAGTAGGGGCGACTCCTTATTCACTGGTGTATGGCACTGAGGCAGTAATACCCGCAGAGGTTGAAATCCCGTCCCTTCGGATTATTGCCGAGGCGGAAATTGATGATGTTGAATGGGTTAAAGCCCGCTTGGAACAACTAAGTTTGATTGATGAAAAGAGATTGGCAGCAGTATGTCACGGTCAGTTGTACCAACAGAGAATGGCAAGAGCATATAACAAGAAAGTGCGTCCGCGGAAGTTTGAAGTAGGGCAATTGGTGTTGAGGCATATCTTACCTCATTGGGCTGAGGCAAAAGGAAAGTTCGCCCCGAACTGGCAGGGGCCATTTGTTGTAACCAGAGTGTTGTCCAATGGCGCATTATATTTGACAGATGTGGAAGGAAAATGTGTAGAAATGGCTATCAACTCTGATGCAGTCAAGCGATACTATGTATGATTTCTTGGTTTAATTGTACTTTATTGTATTTGGCATATTTTTGAGATTGAAATGACGAAGGCATTTTGTTCTGCTATCCAAACACTTTATCCTTTGTTATCCCTTTTGAGCCTCATTTACTTTCTTTCGTACCCCTCTTTCGGAATCAATAACAACTCGGGAGCTCGAGCAAGGAAAATCAGTGAAGAAACAAGAAAACAACAGAAAGAAAAGGAGAAGAAGAAGAAAAGAAAAAAAAAGGCAAAAAGAAGAAAAAAGAAAAAGAAAAGAAAGAAAAAGAAATGAAAAGAAAGAAAAGAGAGTAGAAGAAAAGGAAAGATTGCAACAACAAAGTAATTTCTATGACCTGAACTACGTTTGACTTGATCCCGAAAGGGTACGTAGGCAGCCTCTCCCTGAGGTTCAGTCACACCAAAACAAAATCCCAAAAGTCCCCGAAAAAGAACCTGGGGCAGCAGTTGTGGTTGTGCAAGAAATTTGATTCCGAAAGTTGAAGTTTCGAACCCACGTCGAATTGTTTTAGAGCCTTTGATACCCTTTCTTTCTAACCCTGTCCAAAATCCTGCATTACGGTCCAAAGAAAGACCTTCTGATCAATCTTCAGGAAGTGCCAATACGAGCAAGTAAAAGTGATTCACGTCAGGGGCAACACTCCGGTGCAAGAAAAATGATAAAAATGAGAGAGTCTTATTGGTGAAAACCCTCACGGGCGCCGTAAGGCGAAGCGAGTTGAGAAAAATAAAAAAAAATAAGAGAGTCTTGTTGGTGAAAACCCTCACGGGCACCGTAAGGCGAAGTGAGTTGAGAGAAATCAAAATGAGAGAGTCTTATTGGTGAAAACCCTCACGGGCACCATAAGGCGAAGGTGAGATTTTCAGACAGGCAAATGAGACAAGTCTGTGGTCAAAAACTGCTCAAGACATTGCAGAACGAGCAAGGTTTGGGTTTTGGTAAAAATCAGGTTATGAAAGTCCGGAACAACAAATGTGGCAATCGAAAGTTGATTGGTTAGACAGACTGGGCTGGTTAATCCAAAATGCATGGCATGCTCAATGGTACCAGCTGTTCCACTCAGATAAGTCTTATTCTCTTCTTTCTTCATTACAAATCATCCGTTCTCGGATTCTCTTTATCCTTAACCCTCGAGGTCGTTGCATTTCATTCTTTCGAGGTCTATCTTTAAGATGTTTCAGTGTCAGTTCTGTTCGAAACAAAAGGAAGGAATGTCAAGGCTAACTACCAGCTTCCTAGTTGTACAGACAGGGCCACAATATATCAAAGATGTCAAAAAGCAATGTGAGTCATAAAGAACCACTGGAAGTTTCATCGGTGGAGCAATCGGATAATTGTGGGGAAGAAGCGAAGTTTCAAAAGAGGGGTCAGAAACACAAAAACAACAATATGGATTAGAACATTTGGGTCATCAGAGTCAAGGGGTTGAAATTCGGTCAGGAAGTCGAGGGGATTCAAGGCAAGTTCAGGAAAGCGGGACGGAGTGAAGCCCAGCAGCAGGGATGTACCTAGCAATAATGCCAGCAACTAACCACCATTTTTAAAATTGACAAGATTTTTCTTTGATTGAAACAGGGGCAGAAATTTCGTTCATTTTGGAGAAACCCTCCGTAAGGAAAGGTAGCACCCAAACAGGTATGACTGGAAACTCTCAGGACCCTCCTGGAAAATAGGACTTAGTTTAAATTTCAAAACAATCATGAGTAGCATAATTTAGCACAAATGTATCCCAAAGAACATAGGTTGTCTACGATAGGATTCAATTAGGAGTTGTCAGGACCCTCTTGGATAATGGGACACAGTTTTAAGATCTCGTTTAGGTAACAAGATACTGTTGTAGGATAGTATAATTCAGCCGTAGAATTGGCACACTTAAGATGAGACTTGAATTTTGATTTTCAGGACCCTCCTGGATAATGGGACGTAGTTTTAAGGTCTGCTTAGATAACAAAACATAGTGGAAGTCGTACCTTCAGTAGATATAGCTTAGGTTAAAACTGTCTTTTAACTAGAGGTTGTCAGGACCCGCCTGGATAATGGGAAGTAGTTTATGACCTTTTAGACAACAAATGTAGTGGGAGTAATACCTTTAGAAGATATAGCTTACGTTCGTAATTGTTAGGAGTTATCAGGACCTCCCTCGATAATAGGACTTAGCTTTCACATTCTTGGTAGAATAATTCAATTTAACACTCACATCTGTACCCAGTCACCAAACAGGGGCAGGAAATGTTCTTTGTTATCTTTATTTGTTGTAATCAGGAGCCCACCTGGAGAACAAGGGAATACTTTTCGAGTTTAGCAGTCAGGAGCCCACCTGGAGAACAAGGNGTGGTCGATTTTGTGCATTCGAATATCATCTGTCGGTTTGGGATCCCGAAGGTAATCATCATGGACAATGGTGCCAACCTCAACAGTCATTTGATGGCAGAGACATGTCAGCAGTTTAAGATCACGCCTCACAATTCCACCCCATATCGTCCTAAGGCGAATGGAGTGGTCGAAGCAGCTAACAAGAACATCAAGAAAATACTTCGGAAAATGGTAGAAGGGTCCAGGCAATGGCATGAGAAGTTACCTTTCGCCCTTTTAGGCTATCGCACTACTGTTCGCACTTCAGTAGGGGCGACTCCTTATTCACTGGTGTATGGCACTGAGGCAGTAATACCCACAGAGGTTGAAATCCCGTCCCTTCGGATTATTGCCGAGGCGGAAATTGATGATGTTGAATGGGTTAAAGCCCGCTTGGAACAACTAAGTTTGATTGATGAAAAGAGATTGGCAGCAGTATGTCACGGTCAGTTGTACCAACAGAGAATGGCAAGAGCATATAACAAGAAGGTGCGTCCGCGGAAGTTTGAAGTAGGGCAATTGGTGTTGCGACGTATCTTACCTCATTGGGCTGAAGCAAAAGGAAAGTTCGCCCCGAACTGGCAGGGGCCACTTGTTGTAACCAGAGTGCTGTCTAATGGCGCATTGTATTTGACAGACGTGGAAGGGAAATGTGTAGAAATGGCTATCAACTCTGATGCGGTCAAACGATACTATGTATGATTTCTTTGTTTAATTGTACTTGATTGTATTTGGCATGTTTTTGAGATTGAAATGACGAAGGCATTTTGTTATGTTATCCAAACACTTTATCCTTTGTTATCCCTTTTGAGCCTCATTTATTTTCTTTCGTACCCCTCTTTCGGAATCAATAACAACTCGGGAGCTCGAGTAAGGAAAATCAACGAAGAAACAAGAAAACACATTCCAAAAGAACGGAAAAAAAAAAGAAAAAAAAAGAAGGAAAAAGAAAAGAAAAAAAAAGAAGAAAAAGAGAGAAAAGAAAAATGAAGAAAAGAAAAAGAAAGAAAAAGAAGTGAAAAGAAAGAAAAGAAAGTGGAAGAAAAGGAAAGATTGCAACAACAAAGTAATTTTATGACCTGAACTACGTTTGACTTGATCCCGAAAGGGTACGTAGGCAGCCTCTCCCTGAGGTTCAGTCACACCAAAACAAAATCCCAAAAGTCCCCACGAAAGAAACTGGGGCAAAGTTGTGGTCGCTGTGAGAAATTTAATTTCGAAAGTTGTAACTTTGAACCCATGTTAAGTTGTTTTGAGCCTTTTATACCCTTCTTTCTAATCCCATCCAAAGCCTGCATTACGGTCCAAAGAAAGACCTTCTGATCAGTCTTCAAAAAGTGCCAAGACGAGCAAGTAAAGGTGATTCATGTCAGGGGCAACATTCCGGTACAAGAAGAAAAATGATAAAAATATGAGGGTCTTATCGGTGAAAACCCTCGCGGGCACCATAAGGCGACAGGAGATGAGAAAAATTAAAAAAATGAGAGTCTTATTGGTGAAAACCCTCACGGGCACCGTAAGGCGAAGTGAGTTGAGGGGAATTAAAATGAGAGAGTCTTATTGGAGAAAACCCTCACGGGCACCGTAAGGCGAAGGTGAGTTTTTCAGATAGGCAAACGAGACAAGTCTGTGGTCGAAAGCTGCTCAAGACATTGCATGACGAGCAAGGTTTGGGTTTGGGTGAAAATCAGGTTATGAAAGTCTGGAACAGCACATGTGGCAATCGAAAGTTGATTGGTTGGACAGACTGGGCCGGTTAATCCAAAATGCATGGCATGCTCAATGGTACCAACTGTTCCACTCAGATAAGTCTTATTCTCTTCCTTCTTCATTACACATCATCCGTTCTTGGGTTCTCTCTATCCTTAACCCTCGAGGTCGTTGCATTTCATTCTTTCGGGGTTTGTCTTTAAGATGTTTCAGTGTCAGTGCTGTTCGAAACAAAAGGGAGGAATGTCAAGGCTAACTACCAGCTTCCTAGTTGTACAGCACAACAGGGCCAGAATATATCAAAGATGTCAAAAGGCAAAGTAAGTCATAAAGGATCACTGGAAGTTTCATCGGTGGATTAATCAGATAATTGTGGGGAAGAAGCGAAGTTTCAAATAGAGTGGTCAGAAACACAAAAACAACAATACGGGATAGAACACTTGGGTCATCAAAGTCGGGGGGTTGAAATTCGGTCAGGAAGTCGAGAGGGTTCAAGGCAAGTCCAGGGAAGCGGGTCGGAGTAAAGCCCAGCAGCAGGGACGTACTTAGCAAGAATGCCAACAACTAGCCACCATTTTATATTAACAAGGTCTTTCTTTGATCGAAACAGGGGCAGAAGTCTTGTTTACTTCGGAGAAACCCTCCGTAAGGAAAGGCAGCACCCAAACAGGTATGACTGGAAACTCTCAGGGCCCTCCTGGAAAATGGGACTTAGTTTAAATGTCAAGACAATCATGAGTAGCACAATTTAGCATAACTGTACCCCAATTGAGCATAAGTGGGTTTCAAAATCGGCATGTTTAAGATAGGATTCAATTAGAAGTTTTCAGGACCCTCCTGGATAATGGGGCGTAGTTTTAAGGTCGGTTTAGATAGCAACATATAGTGGAAGTCGTACTTTTAGCTAGAAGATTGTCAGGACCCTCCTGGATAATGGGAGGTAGTTTAAAGTCTTTTTGATAACAAGTGTGGTGGGAGTACTACCCTTAGAAAATATAACTTAGGTTCGTAACTGTTAGGAGTTGTCAGGACCTCCCTGGATAATAGGACTTAGCTTTCAAATCCTTATAATAGTTGGTAGAATAATTGAATTTAACACTCACATCTGTGCCCAGCCACCAAACTGGGGCGGGAAATGTTCTTTGTTTTCTTTATTTGTTGCAGTCAGGCACCCACCTGGAGAACAAGGGAATACATTTCAAAATTCAGAAGTCAGGCGCCCACCTGGAGAACAAGGGAATACTTTTCAAAGCTCAGCAGTCAGGCGCCCACCTGGAGAACAAGGGAATACGTTTCAAGTTCAGAAGTCAGGCGCCCACCTGGAGAATAAGGGAAGTACAATGCAAATTTTATCTTTCACGTTTTAATATTTGGTAACGTAACGCGCCTAGTCATCAAACTGGAGCAGAAGATTTTCTTGGCCTATTTTGTTGAAGTTAGGCGCCGTGTACTCATACTCTTGGTGGTAGAAATTCTTGTAATTGGGTTGTTGAATTGTTACTATTGACTTAAGCTATGTCTGGTNCATGTCATGATCAATGGTACCAGTTGTTCCACTCAGATAAGTCCCTTTTCCTTTTCTTTCCTTTTTGTAAATCGTCCGGTTATGGATTCTTTTATCCTTAACTTTCAAGGTCATTGCATTTCATTCCTTTTGAGGTTTGTTCTTCAAGATGTTCCAATGTCAGTCGTGTTCAAAACAAAGAAGAAAGGATGTCGAGGCTCACTACCAGTCTCCCAATTGCAAAAGCTTAATGGGGCCAGAACGTACCAAAGATGGCATGATGCAAAGTAAGATACAATGAGTCACCGGAAGTTTCATCGGTGGTTTGATTGGGTAGTTTTATGGGGGATGCAAAGTTTCAGATAAAAGGGGTCAGAGAGGCAGAAGCAACAGACTGGGTATGAAACACTCAGGTCATCGAAGGTCGTGGGGGTCGAAAGTCAGTCAGAAAGGCAAACGGTTCAGGGCCAGTTCAAGAAGCAAGGCAAGGCAAAACACAGCAACGGAGACGTCTTCAGCAAGAATGCCATCAACTAACCACCATTTTTAAACTGACAAGATTTTTCTTTGATTGAAACAGGGGCAGAAGTCTTGTTTTCTTCGGAGAAACCCTCCGTAAGGAAAGGTAGCACCCAAACAGGTATGACTGGAAACTCTCAGGGCCCTCCTGGAAAATGGGAACTTAGTTTAAATGTCAAGAAAATACATGAGTAGCACAATTAGCATAACTAGTACC
>NW_017673835.1:116886-118125 GCF_001879085.1 Nicotiana attenuata
TTGTACTTTATTGTATTTGGCATATTTTTGAGATTGAAATGACGAAGGCATTTTGTTCTGCTATCCAAACACTTTATCCTTTGTTATCCCTTTTGAGCCTCATTTATTTTCTTTCGTACCCCTCTTTCGGAATCAATAACAACTCGGGAGCTCGAGCAAGGAAAATCAGTGAAGAAACAAGAAAACACAGTCCAAAAGAAAAGAAAAGGAAAAGAAGAAGAAAAGAAAAGAAAAAGAAAAGAAAAAGAAGGCAAAAAAAGGAAAAAAAAAAGAGTAAAAAAGAGAAAAAAAGAAAAATGAAGAAAAGAAATGAAAAGAAAGAAAAGACAGTGGAAGAAAAGGAAAGATTGCGACAACAAAGTAATTTCTATGACCTGAACTACGTTCGACTTGATCCCGAAAGGGTACGTAGGCAGCCTCTCTCTGAGGTTCAGTCACACCAAAATAAAAGTTCAAAGTCCCCAAGGAAGAAACTGGGGCAGAAGTTGTGGTTGTGCAAGAGATTTGATTCTGAAAGTTGTAGTTTTGAACCCACGTCGAATTGTTTTGAGCCTTTGATACCCTTTCTTTCTAACCCTATCCAAAAGCCCACATTACGGTCCAAAGAAAGACCTCCCGATCAGTCTTCAAGAAATGCCAAGTCAAGCGGGTCGAGGTAATTCATGTCAGGGGAAACACTCTGGTTCAAGCAGGAAAAATCCAAAATGAGAGAGTCTTATTGGTGAAAACCCTCACGGGCACCGTAAGGCGACGGGAGCTGAGAGAAATAAAATGAGAGAGTCTTATTGGTGAAAACCCTCACGGGCACCGTAAGGCGACGCGAGCTGAGAGAAATGAAAAATGAGAGAGTCTTATTGGTGAAAACCCTCACGGGCACCATAAGGCGAAAGTGAGTTGAGAGAAATCAAATGAGACAGGTCTGTGGGTGAAAACCGTTCAAGACGCTGCAGGATGAACAAGGTTAGGGTTTGGTTGAAGAAATCAGGATTATGGAATTCTGGGGCAACAAAGCGTGGCAGGTGAAAATTGATTGGTTGGATGGATTGGGCCGATTAGTCCGAAGTGCATGTCATGATCAATGGTACCAGTTGTTCCACTCAGATAAGTCCCTTTTCCTTTTCTTTCCTTTTTGTAAATCGTCCGGTTATGGATTCTTTTATCCTTAACTTTCAAGGTCATTGCATTTCATTCCTTTTGAGGTTTGTTCTTCAAGATGTTCCAATGTCAGTCGTGTTCAAA
>NW_017673836.1:0-12093 GCF_001879085.1 Nicotiana attenuata
AGATGTATGAGATGAAATGCAGTTAATCAATCTAAGCAAGAATTACGGTCAAAAGAGATGATGAATAGTAGTCTAGGGCTTCTGAGAGTGAAATTCGGCAAAAACGGGTAAAAGGGGGTCCCTGGGGTCTATTTATACGAAAAGCCCCCTGGGGGCCTAGCCTCACCTACCAGCGCGGCCGCACGAAATGGACCGCGGTCCGCGCTGGGTTGTATTACTCAAACCTTTGGAAACAGGCCTCTACGGTCCGCACAAAAAGGACCGCGGCCGCAGAGCTCCACCGTGGACCGCGCAAAATGCCAAGCGGCCGCGGTGGCGAACTTCAAAGAGTCCTCATATTAGCTTCCACCAGTGCGGACCGCGCAAAGTGTAGTGCGGCCGCACTGGCAACTTCAGAGACTTGTTCATTTTCTTCACAATGTTTTGCACTGCATCAACATAATCCCTGCAACATCTCACAACCAATTAGCCCAAAAATCAATCCTAAACTATAAAGAAAATCAAAGAAAACAAGAAGAAAACACATGGGTTGCCTCCCAAGAAGCGCCTGATTTGACGTCACGGCACGACGCGGGTTACCATCACATCATTTGAAATGAACAACATCCACCACATGGCTATCATCAAACTTCCCAAGATAATGCTTGACACGGTGTCCATTCACTCTAAAGACTTCACCACTTTTGTTCTTCAAATCTAGAGCACCAAACGGGATCACGCATACAACTTCAAATGGTCCAGTCCACTTTGATTTCAACTTTCCCAGAAACAACCTTAGACGAGAGTTGAACAAGAGGACCAAATCACCAACTTTGAACTCCTTTCCACGAGCATATTTGTCATGAAGGTACTTCATCTTGTCCTTATACAAGGACGAACTAGAGTATGCATGGAACCGAAATTCATCAAGTTCATTGAGTTGTTCAACACGAAGATTGGCCGCAATATCCCACTCAAGATTAAGCTTCCTCAAGGCCCACATGGCCTTATGCTCCAATTCCACTGGTAGGTGACATGCTTTCCCAAACACCAACCGGTATGGTGACATACCAATTGGGGTCTTGTAAGCGGTCCGGTAAGCCCATAAAGCATCATCTAACTTTTTAGACCAGTCGGTCCTATTGGCGTTGACAGTTTTGGACAAAATGCTCTTGATTTACCTGTTTGACACTTCAACCTGGCCACTTGCTTGAGGATGATAAGGTGTAGAGACTTTGTGGTTGACACCATACTTGGAAAGCAAGGCATCAAAAGCTCTATTACAAAAATGCGATCCTCCATCACTAATGATTGCCCGAGGTGTACCAAACCTTGTGAAAATGCTCTTCTATAGAAATGCCACCACACTCCTAGCTTCATTGTTGGGCAAGGCCACGGCCTCAACCCATTTTGACACATAATCAATCGCTACAAGAATGTAAGTGTTCCCACACGAGCTAACAAAAGGGCCCATAAAATCGATACCCCAAACATAGAAGATATCAACTTCAAGAATTGTGTTTAGAGGCATCTCATCTTTCTTGGAAATCTCGCCCACTCGTTGACATTGATCACATCTTTTTACTAGGTCACTTGCATTTTGAACAAGGTTGGCCAATAAAAACCACAACTCAAAACTTTCGAAGCTGTTCTCACCCCCTCCATGATGGCCACCATAGGGGGATCAATGACAAGCCTCCAAAATACTCAATTGCTCTCCCTCCGGGACACACCTTCGAATCACACCATCCGTGCAAATCTTAAACAAGTATGGTTCATCCCAATAGAAATCCAAACTATCCCGTTTGAGCTTCTTCCTTTGGTTAAAAGAGAGCTCACACGGGATAATGCCAGTTACAATGAAATTAGCAATGTCCGCGAACCATGGCATGTCACGCATCGACACGGAAAGTTGTTGCTCATCGGGGAATGTATCATTTATCTCTAGGCCGTCACACGGCCTTCCTTCCTCCTCCAAGCGGGACAAATGGTCCGCAACTTGGTTCTCACTACCCTTCCGGTCCACTATTTCTAAGTCAAACTCTTGAAGAAGTAACACCCATCTCATCAACCTTGCCTTGGAATCTTTCTTGGTCATCAAATACCTAAGGGCGAAATGGTTGGTGTGCACAATTACCTTGGCCCCCATAAGATATGGCCTAAATTTTTCCATGGTGAACACAATAGACAATAATTCCTTCTCCGTCACCGTGTAGTTCCTTTGAGCTTCATTCATGGTCTTGTTTGCATAGTACACGGGATGGAACATTTTGTTCACTCGTTGACCCAACACCGCCCCAACCGCAACGTCACTTGCATCGCACATGAGCTCGAAAGGCAAGCTCCAATTGGGTGCGGTAATGATCGGGGTGGTGGTCAACTTGTGCTTAAGAAGTTCAAAGGCCTCCATGCATTTCTCATCAAACACAAACTTAGCATCTTTCTCTAGCAACTTGCAAAGGGGATTCACAACCTTCGAGAAATCTTTGATAAACTGCCGGTAGAACCCCGCATGCCCAAGGAAACTCCTCACCCCTTTAACAGAAGTGGGGGGAGGAAGCCTCGAAATCACCTCGATCTTAGATTTGTCTACCTCAATCCCATGCTTAAAAATATAGTGACCCAACACTATACCTTCTTCAACCATGAAATGGCATTTTTCCCAATTGAGAACGAGATTAGTTTCTTCACATTGAGCCAAGACTCTATCCACATTTCCCAAACACTCTTCAAATGAATCACCAACCACACTAAAATCATCCATAAAGACCTCCAATATGTCTTCCACCATGTCGGTGAAAATAGCCATCATGCATCGTTGGGAGGTCGCCGGAGCATTGCACAACCCGAATGGCATCCGGGAGAAAGCAAATGTACCATATGGGCATGTGAATGTGGTCTTCTCTTGGTCCTCCGGGGCAATTGAGATTTGATTATAACCCGAATATCCATCCAAAAAGCAATAAAAGGCTCGCCCCGCAAGGCGATCAAGCATTTGGTCGAGGAATGGCAAGGGAAAATGATCCTTGCGGGTCACTTTATTTAGCTTCCGGTAGTCCATGCAAAATCTCCACCCAGTAATGGTTCGAGTGGGAATAAGTTCATTGTTGTCGTTTGTCACCACGGTCATCCCACCATTCTTCGGTACACATTGCACCGGAGAAGTCCATGAGCTATCAGAGATTGGATACACCACACCCGCATCAAGCCACTTGATCACTTCTTTCTTCACCACCTCTTGCATTGCCTCATTGAGCCTCCTTTGATGTTCTAAGGAAGGCCTTGGATCATCCTCCAAGATAATTTAGTGCATGCAAAATGCGGGGCTTATTCCCCGAATGTCTTCCACAATCCATCCAATTGCCTTTTTTCGCCTTTGAAGCACCTCCAAAGTGGTCTCAACCTGCATGTTAGTAAGGCAAGAAGAAAGAATAACTAGTAAAGTTGAATTAGAGCCCAAGAATTCATACCTAAGGTGTGGAGGAAGTGGCTTCAACTCCAACACCGGTGGCTCCTCAATTGATGGTTCTGTTGGTGGAGTTTTCCGGTTTTCAAGATCCAAGGACAATTTTCTTGGCTCATAGGAATAAGAGCCCATCCCATGTAGAGCATTGACACAATCCACTCTGCTTGCATCACCATTGTCATCAAGATTTAATAGCACGGCCTCAAGGGGATCCTCCACGTTGATGATAGAACTTGTGTCATCCACTATCACAGCCGTGACAATGTCCACAAATGAGCACACCTCGGTGCTATTGGGTTGCTTCATGGATTTGCAAACATGGAATACGACCTTCTCATCTCCCACTCGGAAAGTTAGCTCACCCGCTTCAACATCAACCAATGCCTTCCCCGTTGCAAGGAAAGGTCTCCCTAGAATAATTGGGACTTCAAAGTCCACTTCACAATCCAAAATGACAAAGTCGGCCAGCAATATAAACTTGTCCACCCGGACAAGCACATCATCAATTATGCCCAAAGGTCGCTACATCGAACGGTCCGCCATTTGAAGTCTCATTGAGGTTGGCCTAGGTTGCCCAATTCCCAAAGTCTTGAAGACCGAATAAGGCATCAAATTTATGCTAGCCCCCAAGTCACAAAGGGCCTTAGCAAAATTTGCACTTCCAATAGTGCAAGGGATAGTAAAAGCTCCGGGGTCTTCAAGTTACGGGGCCATAGAATGCACTATCGCACTGGCTTGGTGAGTCATCTTTAAGACAATCCATAAAACGCTTCTTTGTGACCAAATCCTTCATGAGCTTTGCATAGCCCGACATTTGTTCAAGTGCCTCCACCAAAGGCACATTGATTGTAAGGCTTTTCATCATATCAATGAACTTTTTGAATTGAATGTCACTCTATTGATTTGCTAACCGTTGAGGATAAGGTGGAGGTGGCCTAGGCAAAGGTGCCTTGGCTTTGGGCACCACCAGCTCGGGCATGTCAATCACGTGTTCCCTAGACGGGTTTGCGGCATCTTGAGTTTCCACCTCGGCCTCATTAATGTCAATCCTCACATCATTGGTTACCTCATTCTCAACTACATCTTCAACTATCAAAGGTTCATCATTTTCTCGCAACTCAACATCAGTATCCACAACTTGCTTATCTTTCGAGGCATGCACATCACCGCCTCTCCCACTTCTTGTTGTAACCTCCATCACATGATTGTTACCACCCTTCGGGTTCACTACCGTATCACTTGGTAGAGCACCCTTAGGGCGAGGATTCAACAATTGAGAGATTTGGCCTAATTGCACCTCCAAATTCCGGATAGATGTATTGTGGGAAGCCAATTGAGCATCGGAATTTTGGTTCTTCTTCATCATTTGTTCGAACATCATTTCTATTCTTCCCATACCATTACCCGAAGAACTAGATCCTTGAGATTGAAATGGAGGCGGATTGTTCGGTTGTTGGTACATCGGGGGCCTTTGAAAGCCTTGCCCCCGGTTGCCTTGGTTTCCATTGTTGTTCCACCGGCCTTGACCATTGTTGTTCCAATGTTGTTATTTCCATTCCAATTCCCTTGGTTGCCTTGATTGTTGTTCCCCCAATTACCGTCTTGGTTGTTATTGTTCCAATTGCCACCACCTTGTTGTTGATTGCCCCAATTTCCTTGAGGTCGCCATTGTTGATTTGAAGAGTTGCCTCTATTGCCTTGATAGTTGTTAACATATTGTACCTCTTCACTTGGCTCATCATAGCCATCATTTTGAAACCCATCACAATCATCACCAAATTGCTCGGAATTCCTTTGGTTTTGTTGCATTCTTTGCCTTCTCTTGTTGGTAAGCATATTAACACCTTCCATAGCATTCACTTGGCGAGGGTTTTGGACTTGTTGCAACTGTGCCTTAGCCAATTGATTCATAGTAGTTGTCAACTCCGTTATAGCTTGCCCATGGTCGTGTAACTCCTTATGCAAATGAATAACCGTAGGGTCGCCTTGAGGAACATTGGCCCTACTTTGCCATGCCGAAGAAGTGTCGACCATCTCATCAAGAATATCGCAAGCTTCGTCTTAAGACAAATTCATAAAATTACCCCCGGCCAATTGATTGACTATGCATTGATTTGTAGTATTGATGCCCCGATAGAAGGTTTGTTGAATCATCGCCTCGGTCATATTGTTGTTTGGGCATTCTTTCACCATTGTTATAAACCGCTCCCAAATCTCATGCAAAGGCTCCGTGGGTTCTTGCTTGAAAGCCAATATCTCATCTCGAAGTGTCGCCATATGCCCGGGTGAGAAGAATTTAGAAATAAACTTATCCGCCAACTCATCCCAAGTTGTGATGGAATGATTGGGGAGTCTCTCTAGCCAATCTAATGCCTTTCCCCGAAATGAGAACGGGAAAAGTCTCAACCTAAGAGCATCTTTGGACACATTCGTCTGCTTGCTACCCCAACATGTATCCACGAACCCTTTTAGATGTTTGTAGGCATTTTGATCCGCAACGCCCGTAAAATACCCGCGCTGCTCAAGTAAGTTCAACATCACATTAGTTCTCTGGAAATTGCCCGCCCGGATTCTGGGTGGGACAATAGCACTTGTATATCCTTGATTCGGTAGCACTCTGGGAGCCACTCTTGGAGGTGGCGGAGGAGGGTCTAGAATATTATCTTTAGCATTGGCCTGGCGGCCTCGTCGTGGTCCGGGAGGTGCAAGAGGCACCTCATCCTCTCCAATGTGATCTACCTCCTCCCCCGCAAGCACATTTCCAAGAGGGTCATTAGCATTTAAAGCCATTTGGTACATGTTGTATTCACACAAACAAATTAGTAACAAAGAAGTAAAGAAGAATATCACACAAAACTACTAAATAGATAGCCAAAACCGTTAGCTCCCCGGAAACGGTGCCAAAAAGTGATCACACCAACTCCGCACCACTAAAAAGTAGCGAGAGAGGGTCGCAATAGCTTTTACCCGATTTGTTGGTCGGGATCGATTCCACAAAGAGCTAGGATGGAGTCGGGTATCTACTTAGCTAGGATTGCGTGTATGCTCTTAATTGGTCTTCTATTCATTTTTGGATTTTCTTTATATGCTACTATTATCAGACTACAATTTAAAGAGTAAATTGCTACAAGTTGTATCTAATGGTTTAAAGGGTACTAGGGTAGTGACCTTCACCTAGGTGGCTAATTGACGGGTAATTGCATCTAAGGTACGATTGACATGTTTGGGGAAATATGTTATAACCGTTACTCAATACTACCCACTCTACACCTCTCGGTAGAAAGAGTGGTTTTGCCCAGTTGACTCTCTCGAGACCAAAATATTTGCTCGAGCAACTAGGGTTCAAGTCGGGTAATTACTCTCTGGAGGTTTAACCCTTTAATTGGGACTATCAAATCTCTTGAGTCCATCCCAATTCCTTGTTGAGTCAATTTTGGAGACTTAGGCTCTCTTTCTCAAGAAGAGCTAAGTCAACTTAGCACAAACTAGTGTTTGCAACCACTAATTCATAAATTAAACCATAAAATTTACCCAAATAACAAACACCCATAATCAATCTATCCTTAAATCACAACGCCCATCAATTACTCACACTAGGGTTGTGCCACAACCCTATCTAATGGGTTTAGCTACTCATGCTTGAAGAAGAAAATAGAGAAATAGATGAAGAAAAAAACATATTAATTAAACACTAAAGAGAATACAGAGAATCTATCGTTAAAGTTAAGCTAAAATGCCCAAAATGGCTATAAAATAGCTTCTCAAGAGCGCAGCTACTGTTCTAAAATAACTGACACCCTAAAAATGGAAAAAGGTTCTATTTATACTAAGCTGGAAAAACTGGACAAAAATGCCCCTGCGGGGTCAGTGCAGACCGCACAAAATGGACTGCGGCCGCACTAGGCTCTTGGGCTTGAAGTCTAGGCTCTATGAACTCAGGCTTCGCGGACCGTGCAGAATGGATCGCGGCCGCGGAGGCTTCAATGCGGTCCACACAAACATGACCGTGGACCGCGATGGCTTGAACCTGGGCAAGTTGCAACTCTCTGATCTTCTCTTCCGCGGACCGCACATAATGGTAGTGCGGTCGCGGAGCCTTCAGTGCGGACCGCGCAAGATTGACTGCGGCCTCACTGCCTTGAAGCTTATTTTGCCAGTTCTCTGAATCTCCCTAGTGCAGACCGCACAGAAAGGACTGCGGCCGCACTAGGTTTTATGCCTTCAAATCTACTCTCTGATTCTCCTTAGTGCGGAACGCACAAAGTGTAGTGCGGCCGCACTAGGCCCATTTGTCTTGAGTTTGCCTTGTCTTTGGTACTTGAGCAGGTTTCACTCCTTTTGAGCTGAACTTTGACATTTCGTCGCTTTGTAGATCAAACCTGCAATCAAGCACAACTTATGAGCCTTTTGGAACTATTTTATAAGAATTTATAATCAAAGCGTAAGTAAGAAGGAGCATAAAACACGTCAAATCCCTAGTTATCATGCCTGCATAACATAACATTAAGTAATTCAAATAGTATTGTACAATACCATGCATAATGATGTGACGACCCGACCTGTCATCTCAGGAGCTACCGCCCCGTTTCCCCCATTTTATGCTTCTTCATGTTTCGTTATCGGTATTTGGTATGTTAGAGTTGATTTGGATTGGTTTTGATAAGAAATGAGACACTTAGTCTCTTTAAGGAAGGCTTGGTTTGGAAAAGTCAACCGAAGGTTGACTTATGAGTTATAGGGCTCGGATGTGATTTTCGGTGATTCGATTAGCTTTGGAGGATGATTTGTGACTGAGGAGTGTGATCGGAATTGATTTTGGAGGTCCGGTGTAGAATTAGGCTTGAATCGGCGAAGTTAGTGTTTTGGCGAATTCTGGTTGATAGGTGAGATTTTGATCCGAGGGTCGGAATGGAATTCCGAGAGTTGCAATAGCTTTGTTAGGTGATTTGGGATGTGTGTGCAAAATTTCAGATGATTCAGAGGTGGTTTGGTTGGGTTTTTGATCGAATGCGAGTTTCGGAAGAATTTGAAGAACTTAGGCTCGGATTTGATGTAATTTGATGGTTTTAGTGTTAATTGTGGTGTTTTATGATTGGAACAAGTTTGAATAATGTTTTAGGACGTATTGGTATTTTTGGTTGAGGTCCCGGGGGCCTCGATGTGAGTTCGGATGGTTAAAAGGGAGAGTTTTGGAATTTTTCATGTGCTAAGTCTGCTGCTTCTGGTATGTTTTCGCTTCTGCGGAATTTGGACCACAGAACTGGTATCGCTTATGCGATTGGGGAACCGCAGAAGCGGTTAGAGCTTGAGTTGGGTTTTCCACAGAAGCGGAAGTTTGGGCCGCAGAAGCGGTCCCGCTGGTGCGATTTCTGGGCCGCAGAAGCGGTCGAAGCCTTTAAGTGGAAAACCGCAGAAGCGGTATAAAAGTCGTAGAGGCGGTCCCGCATAAGCGAAAAAGAGCTGGGCAGAGAAGATTTTTAAAATAACATTTCATCCGCGAGCTAAGGATATTTTCCTCCATTGTTGAACATCTTGAGAGCTTTTTGGGAGCAATTGAAGAGGGTTTCGACTGAGATTGACTGGAGGTAAGTTTTATGAGTTAAAAACATGATTATATGTGAAATTAACCTAGAAATTCATGGAAATTAAGCCTAAAATTGATGAACTAGGGCTTGGGATTTTGAGATGTTAAATTGGGATTTGATGGGTCATTTGAGCTCGGATTTGAGAGTTCTTGGTATGTATGAACTCGTTAGAAGATGAGGAATCCATTGATGTTAATTTTCTGATTTTTCGAGAAGTGGGCCCGGGGCTCGGGTTTTGCTAATTTCGAGATTCTTGATATTTTTCGATTGTTTTCGATTGGGTATTGTTCCCTTAGCATATTGTGATGTATTCGCTCTGATTTTGGTTAGATTCGACGCGCGTGGAGGCCGATTTGATGGGGCAAGGGCGTCGCGAGCTAGAGATTTCACCGGTTCGAGGTGAGTAATGATTGTAAATGATATCCTGAGGGTTTGAAACCCCGGATTTGCACGCCGTAGTGCTATATTGAGGTGACTTGCACGCCGGATAGCGAGCGTGGGGTAGAGCACCGTTGGGGTTTGTGACTTGGTTCGTCCCGATTGTTGATTTTACCGCGTATTTGATTGAAACTTATTTGATATTATCATGACTTGGGCTGATTGCCATACTTGGGGCTTATTGCCGACTGTTTAAAATCCTTGTGAGCTATCATCACTGTTTTCCTCACTATTTGAAAAATATTATTTGAACTCAGTCCATTTGAATTACACTGTTTCATGAACTCAGCTATATTTTTACTCAACCTTGAGTTTTAACTGATGTTTGAACTATTGTTTGAGCTGAGCATTATTGTCTTCACTGATGCCTGAGGGGCTTATGATTATTTTTGGACTGATTGAGGCCGAGGGCCATATGTGAGGATATGTCGAGTGATGTGAGGAGGCTTTCAGGCCTCGAGTGATATGTGAGGAGGCTTTCAGGCCTCGAGTGATATGTGAGGAGGCTTTCAGGCCTCGAGTGATATGTGAGGAGGCTTTCAGGCCTCGAGTATATTGTGAGAAGGCTTTCAGGACTCATGTTGATATGTTCAGGCTTTCAGGCCTTATGATGATATAGTGCTTGGGCTGTAGGAGCCCCTCCGGAGTCTGCACCCCACAGTGAGCGCGGGTACCCATCTAGAGCGGATAAATGTTAGACAGTGGTAACAATGGCACTGTTGTACGCGTTTTGGTCAGGTAACAATGACTTACCAGTCAGGTAACAATGACTGACCAGTGGTAACAATGGCACTGTAATACGCGTTTTGGTCAGGTAACAATGGCTGACCGGTCAGGTAACAATGACTGACCAGGAACATAAATCATGCCCGAGGGGCCGGTACTGCTTTGAGATATTGCCCGAGGGGCGAACTTTTATGTGCTCATCTTGCATACTTATTTGCCTCTTTACCTATTATACCGTGGTATTTGTGCCCGAGGGGCGGATTTTCTGTGCGTATCAGCACTAACTGTTTTGAACTCGTTTTCGTAATCACTGAAAAGATCATTTTTAAAACAGATTTGAACTGAGCCATGGTATTTCTAAAGATTTTACAGATTTCACTGTTTTTCTCAGAAAATTGCACCCGACTTCTGTATAGCATGTTGGTTGCTTTACGTGATTTCTTGTTGCTCAGTTATTATTTACTTATTACTCAATGAGTTGGAGTACTCACTTTACTCCCTGCACCTCGCGTGCAGATGCATTGTTCACCCGGTAGTGGGTTTTGAGCTGGTTGAAGGTATTACTATCGTAGCTGAGCAGAGTGACCACCAGCGTTCGCGGCACCGGATTACTTCCTTTGGTTCTAAATTTTATTCCGTATATTGTTGGCCCTGTAGTTGTATTTAGACTTCTCTAGATGCTCGTGACTTGTGACACCCCGGTCGGGCTGTGTTGGGTGTAAACTTTGTTAATTAATGTCCTTAAGTCGTATTTTGCTATTCATTTATGTTTAACTACTTTGAAAGGGACTATTTGGGTTAGTTGGCTGGACTTGTCTTCACGAGAGGCGCCATCACGACTAGTGCGGGGTTTTGGGTCGTGACATCAGCATAACCAACAAGATCGGGACTGCAATTGTTGCCATAAAATAAGCCCATATCGGTAGTCCATTTTAGATACCGCAATACGCGTTTTGATTCCATTCCAATGTCTCCTTGTGGGAGCAGAGCTATATCTTGCCAAGACATTAACTGAAAAAGTTATGTCGGGCCTTGTTGTATTAGCAAGATACATTAGTGCACCAATTGCACTAAGATATGGTACTTCAGGACCAAGTAGCTCTTCATTCTCTTCTTGAGGTCGGAATGGATCCTTATTCACATCAAGTGATCGAACAACCATCGGAGTACTTAATGGATGTGCTCCATCCATGTAAAACCGTTTCAGTTCCTTTTCTATGTAGGTAAATTGATGAACAAAAATTCCGTTTGCCAAATGTTCAATTTGCAAACCAAGACATAATTTTGTCTTTCCGAGATCTTTCATCTCGAATTCCTTCTTTAAATAATCAATTGCCTTTTGGAGTTCTATAGGAGTTCCAATAAGGTTTATGTCATCAACATATACGGCAAGTACAACAAATTCCGATGTTGTTTTCTTTATAAAAACACATGGGCAAATGGCATCATTTATATAGCCTTCCTTTAATAAATACTCACTAAGACGATTATACCACATTCGTCCTGATTGCTTTAGACCATACAAAGATCTTTGCAATTTGATTGAAAATATTTTCCGGGACTTTGAATTATGTGCGTTTGGCATTTTAAATCCATCGGGAATTTTCATCTATATCTCATTATCAAGTGAGCCATAAAGGTAGGCGGTAACCACATCCATTAAATGCATGTCAAGTTTTTCATAGACAGCAAAACTAATGAGATAACGGAACGTTATAGCATCCATAACGGGTGAATATGTCTCTTCATAATTGACACCAGGCCTTTGTGAAAATCCTTGTGCAACAAGGCGTGCCTTATATCTTTGTACCTCGTTTTTCTCATTTCTCTTGCGTACAAAGACCCATTTATAGCCAACAGGCTTAACACCATTAGGTGTTTGGACTACAGGCCCAAAAA